>NW_027187378.1:21899474-21954770 GCF_028583685.1 Petaurus breviceps papuanus | reverse complement strand
GGTCCTCATTCTCCTAACCCCTCATCTATAGAGAAATGAAGCAGAGGGAAGGGGGAAGGCAGTACCAGTCAGAGCACCCACTACAAGAGGTACCCTGCCCAACAAAGAGATTGATATCTATTGGTATAGTAGACCTCAAAGCCTTACCTGGTAAACCTCCCAGTTGGTTACTTTTGCCTCCTATCTATCACACCTCTCCCTCTACCCTTCCCCCTTTCCTCTCCCATTCTACTGCCTCCCCCCCCCTTTCCCTCTCCCTCTCCCATCAGGATTCCCAGGAGGAAAGAAAGTACAATTGGTAACAGCATCCTATAAGGGGCAGGTAGCCTCCTCAACTTGCTAAATGATGAAACCCCAAGGAACATCAAAACCTGTGAATCACTGTTAGACTATGATCTTCCATAACTCCCAAAGTCCTTTATCCTGGAAGCCTCTCTTTCTACCTGCTGGGATTTTGAATACCTATTAAGCCATCAATTCCTCAGTCTAGAACCTTGACCTGTACTCTAGATCCGAGCTCCCTTCCCAGTTCCCTGCCCTCATTATCTGCTCCTGTTTGATCTGGATACGAATCTTATAAACACCTACCTAGCTTCAACCAAGTTGGGCATTTAACTCCATTCAGGACCCCAGCAGACTGCCCTGTGTCCGTGTTCCTTGACGACACCCTAGTTTTGTCATTTTCTCCCAAGTCTGCTAGCTTCATTTTCTCTCCATCTACTCTGTATTATACTGCTGTCCAGTGATGCTCCACCCACCAACCATGCTTGTTCCTTCCTTAGAAGCCTAATGAGCCAGTGGTCCAAGAAGCAGGCCTATAAAGAGGTAGAGAGTAGAAACATTGGTAAGTGAGGGGAAAGAAGAGATTGCCTTATAGGAAAGAATATCTCAGGGCTCCCTCAAAGACACTTTCCTTCGGGTTAGCTGAAGTTGGGGAGAGTCTTTGTCAGACCTAGTCCAAAGTCAAAGCTGGAAGATTTAGTGACAGGCAGAACACATAGGCCGAGTACCTAACAATATAGTTATTCCAGTTTAAGACAACTGTGGGAGGTAGTAGAAAAGGTGTGGGGTTTGGAGCAAAAGAACCTGAGTTTGAATCCTGCCTCTGTTATCAATTATATGTTCTTAGACCACCCACTTTACCTCTGAGGGTTTCAGTTTCCTCCTCTAGAAAATGAAGGAATTAGATTAAATTGCCTCTGAGATCTTTTTTAAATCAGCTCTGATTCTTTTCTATAAGGTTCTCATTAGCTTAAGTTGCTCAAAAGACAATCTGGACCAATAAGGCTTAAGGTTATCCATGGGCCCATATATTGATTAAAAGGCAATGGTCCTTAACATTTTTTGTTTCCTAGTTCCCTTTGGTAGTCTGGTAAAGACTATGGACTCTTCTAAAAATTATGTTTTTAAATACATAAAATAGGAGTATCAAGGAAACCAATTATAATGAAATTATATTCATTCTCTTTAAGTTCATGAATCCAAGATTAAAAACTTCTTTAAATTTATAATCTACAGAGACTTAATTTAGTCCTTCAATGTTAGATATGGAAGGATATTAGAGGTCAACAGGCCCAATCTCTGAATCAATTTGGAAGTTACTTCTATAGTACTTCTCACACATGGGCATTCAGCTTCTGCTTGAATACTTCTGAAAACATCAAGCTATCTACTTAACAAAACAGGCCATTCCAATTTTTAACAACTCTGATTTTTCAACAATTCTTCCCTGGAACCAAATAGGCCTTTCTATATCTTCTCCCAGTTGGCCCTAGTTTTGTCTTTCAGAGTTATACAACATAATTCTAATCCCTCTTCTAAATTGCCAGCATTTAATATTAATTGGCTCAGAATAAATATAAATATCAAGTGTTTATGTTTTAGACAGGAACCCTGAGAGTCTTCTTCTCCCAGATTTATTTTTTAAAATACATACATACATACATATATATGTATGTATATGTGTGTGTGTGTGTAAATATATATATATAGGAGTGGCTAGGTGGCCCAATGAATAGAGCACCGGCCCTGGAATCAGGAGGACCTGAGTTCAAATTCAGTCTCAGACACTTTATATTTACTATCCGTGTGACCTTGGGCAAGTCACATAACCCCAATTGCCCTGTCTTCCCCCCACCAAAAAAAAAAAGCAAAAAAAATATATATATATATGTTTTTGACTAGGAAAAGAGGCTATTATCTGCCTCAATTCTTATTAAACCTTAATCACTAAATGGGTGCTGCCTCAATCAAACTGAGACTTGTTAAAGACCCTAGCTTGAAAAGACCTGTTGTGCACAGAATGAGAGCAAGCTGAGACCTGGGTTCAAGGTAAATTTAGGTGTGGATTTATTGATTAAGCTTGAGACTGCCTGGAGTATAAACTCAAATCAGGCAGCCCCAAATTGGGGTACACACAGTGCTTATAAATGCTAAAACCACAATTGGGGAGGGGAACTAGCATAAGCAATGATGCACAGAAGCCAAGAATTGCCATTGGTTAGATCTACAGCTCAGGGCTAATTCGGGAAGATGATGCAAGGGTACAAGGGTACAAGTTTTCCTGAAAAGGGGTCCCTCCCAGAACAGGGTGGAGAGTACAGGGTGAAAGGTCATTGGGTAATGGGGACAGGCTAGGATCATGTTCTGGGTAAAGGGTGTGGGGACCCTGCTTGGTCAGCAGGAACAGAACAGGGTGGTCTCTTCTTAAGATAAATTTGTACCATAACCCCAGGCTATGCCTTAGGCAATACCCATTACTATGCCTTAAGCTATTTCAAACTATTACAGGGTATAGGATAGAGACAAAGACAAATATATAAAAGGGCTTAATAGTGGGCTCCAAATCAGGAGATAGGAGATTTGGGTTTGGGCACAGCAGACCAGGGTCCCCCACTGCATCCTGGGCCGTATCCAGTCATCCTGATCTATATCTGGACACTGGATCCAGATGGCTACGAAGGAGAAATAAGGCTGGTGATTTTGCACAGCCCTCCCTCACTTAAATTCAGTTCATTTGCATGTCATGGCATCATCTTCCTGATATCATGATCCTTTTCACGAAAGAAGGAAAAACAATAACAATAGCATTTCAAATCATGGAACAGAGCTGTCATATTCCCTCTAAATCCTGCAACTGTTCTTCATATAATTGGGTTTCTGAACCCTTAACCATCCTACCCCCTCCTTACAATGCTCTACTCCATCAGTGTCACTCTGGTAGCAAGATGGAACTATAATATTCCAGATGTAATCTGACCAGTATAGGGACTTTCCTAAAGAATTTCCAGGCTGGAGAATTAATGTGTGTGCCTGGGGCAGCTATTTCTCCAAAAGTCTATTCCTAAAGTTCTTCTAACTTTACAACTGCAAGTCCGGTGGCATCATGGCAGCCTTTTTCATTCCTTGTTCTCTCTACTCCCTCAGACCTACCCTGAACAGTCAAGCCCTTAGCTCTCAAAGTTAAAGTGACTGTAAGACATCATATTTCCTAGTTATATTCAGAGTATAGTGCCAATTTTTCATGCTATTTCATAGCTCACTGATGGCCACAGAGGCTTTTGTATGCCTGTACATATGGGCATGTATACATACATACACAGACACAAAATCATGTCATATGAAGGTTCTAAGGAGAAGACAACTTACCAAGGAACATGATAACTATCTCCCCATATATGAAGGGTTCTTGTGTATAAGAGAATCATTTGGACCAATGGGGAAAGCTTCAGGGAGATAGAGTCAGTTCAGAAAAGACCTTGTTATCCAAAACTAGAATGGACTATATTGGAAAGTAGCAAATTCCTTGTCACTATCTGACCACCTCTGACATTTACTATCTGCACCACTCTAGGCAAATCACTTTAACTTCTAGGTACCCTAAGCAATTCCCTAGGATTTAAAAGCGATACCATCGTACAACATGGTACAATGAAGTGCTAGATTTGGAGTCAGAGAATCTAGGTTCAAACACTGTATCCATTAATTTACTACCTGGATGTCCTTGGTTAGCACAGTTAAACTTTCTGGGCTTTAGTTTCTTCATCTATAAAACAAGAGGGCTGGATTTGACGGTTTCTAAGGTCCCTTTCAACATGACATCTATGACCCTATGATCAAAGAAGGCAGCATGGTAGTGGACAGAAAGTTATCCTGGGAGTCAGGAAGCTTAGGATTTAAATCCTACCACTTATAAATACTAGCTGTGTCACCCTGGCTAAGTCAACCTCTACAGGCCTCTATACATATAGACTGGTTGAGATAGAGAGCCTCACTAAGAGCTCCCAAAGCAGATAAAATCTCAGATCTGGTTTAAAAAAAATATCTGCCAAGTCATAGACAGTTTGTGATCTGTGTCAGTAGAGTGAGTTTCTAAACTGAGTTTCCTACACTTTGAGGAAATCACAGATCTAATCTAATTACTAATCTAATTCCTGAAGGCAAGATTTCATCATACTTCCTCTTTGCATTGTGTACGACTATCCAAAGTCTTCAAGCCAGGATTGTAGAACATATGCATAAAATAAGCGCCCAAATTACAAGAAGAATTAGATTTTCTGCAATTAAAAATATGAACATTTATAAACAAATTTTAAATTGTTCTTCCTTGTACCATGGACACATGGCAATCTAAGAGTCTGCCTTATCTTGCTAGTACAGGCTCTGCCTACAATGCCTACTTGTTATATGGAGGAGAGCATCGGGTAATTAGACTGGAACCAAAAATCAAATGTTAAAAGAGAACTGAAAAAGGTTCTGATAAGAAAGTGTTGCAAGCATGACTTTGCAATCTTCTGACTGTTTCAAAGAAAACAATTAACTAGACTAAACTAGAACTTTGTGTTTTCAAAACCCCCTTTCGATTCTTAAACAAATACAACTTGATGCAAATGATCAGAGAACACAACTCCTGATCAAGAATTAGACTGCTTCTACATTCCGAAAAAAAACCTTTTGCTGGCAGTCATTAATAAAATGACAGCCCTCCCCCACATCCCAAGCATGAAAAACTGTCTCAGAACTAAGTCTCAAGAGGGGATGGGTGTGTCCAAGTGGCTGATTTCAAAATTCATTCATAATGTGCATTCTTCTACAGGAAGTGTGTCCCTGGCTGATCTGAGACTTTCTACCCGATTATAGCAGCTTTCCTTTCAGAGATTTTTTTTTTTACTTCTCTGTTAGATCAGAGACAGCCCATCTGAATCCAGAGGATGGATGTGTGGGCTCTGATCCACAAGGAGGCAGCAGTGAAAAGAAAGGAGGAATCCAATAAAGAAAAGTAGTTTGAGATTAAGAATGATGATTATCACATTACACATCTGTAAAGAGTGTGATTTTGCCCTCATTTTCCCCAAAAAATGTTTTGAGAATGGCCCATTTTAGATGAGGGTCCTAAATCCATAGGAACTTCTCCTTGGAGCAGAGAGGATACCGATGACAATTTCTCTGCCTGAGGACTACTTAATGTCTTAAACCAGTTGGCCCCAGGTAATAATTCAGAAAATGTTTCCTGATATGGTATTCAGTCCCCCTAGGTAATGTGGAAGGAAAGCCCTTATATTTCATTCACCTCCATTCTAAATCTTCCACATCATTTCAAATGACTGAATCACTCTTCCCTCCCCCACCCGCCCGCCCGCCCCTGATTGCCTTGGTCTCTTCGGGTGGGGGAGGGGGGTGTTTGTGGAATAAATAGGAAAGAAGGGGATGTAGTGGTGGGGTGGCGGCAAAGCAATTTTTATCAGACGTTCCAGGTGGGAAAAGGAAGAGAGCCAACTGGATTCGATATCATCAGGCAATCAGCAGGACAGATGCAGCTTCTTCCCCTATCCCTTCTTATGGGGGAGGGGATAAATCCAGGCTTGCAGTTGTGCCCAGGGTTAGCGGTTGACTCACCTAGTCCCGTGTGTGCGTACGTTATTCAGAGAAACTCGACAAAAAGGAAAGTGAGGCAGCCTGCCTTTAACCACCCTACAAACTCTCACTTACTCAGTCAGGCAACCTGTAGCAGAGGTAACTTTCTCCTAATGACCCAGCTCACCAGGCAGCTGCCCACTCAGTCCTACCCCGCTGCATAGGTCTATGGAAGCCCCTAGATCCCCACTGGGTCGAGTAAGGGAGCAAACGCCTGCTCCAGCGGGAGCCCAGTCTTTTTCCACCCATAGACCACAAATGCCCCCTCCCCCACCATCATATTAGGGCAAGGAGGTGGTGGGCAGGCAATGATTGAGGTCAAAGGCAGGAGAAAAATAGAACTATGACAGATAGTGTCCTGGAGGAAAGGTGAAATTGAGGGGAGGGTAGAGAAGGGGCTGCTCCATACACAGCTGGAGCGCAGAGACAGTCGTCCCAGCTTACCTCTGCAGAGGAGGCGCTGGGTGGGCGCTCGGACTGATGTACCTCTCACCCGGGGCGAGAGCTGATTCGACACTTCTGCCCACCCCTGGCCGCCCCTGGGGGCCCGGTGCTCCGGGGCGCCCCCATCCCTCTGGTCCGGCTCCTGTTCCCCCTCTTCCCTCCTCCCCACAGCTGCTGGTGACTCCTTCCTCCCGGCGAGAGCAGCCACCCGGCTATTTGTAACGGGCGCCAGAAGAGACGTCAGAAGAGAAACTCCCCACTAGTGTGCCTCGGTTATTGGTGCCCGCGCTCGCTACTGGTTTGTTTCAAATTTAGGCGAAATCTCGAAAAGGAAACCGGAAGCCCTTCTTTTTCTTCTCTCCGGCTTCTTCATTCTCCCTCTGAGCCTCATTGTGCTTCCCCAGCCCCCAACCCCAGATTCTCCTGGCCTGTGGCCACCGCTCCCTCGGTTTCACTGGCCCAGCTCGTGGGTGGGGTCGCCGTCCTCCCACTTGGAGCAGCTTCCTGCACCCGGCAAAGATGCTCAGCTCAGAGAGAATGGGAGCGGCATTGGCACTGGCCAGACCCACAGGATAAGGGGCTGTGAGGCTTGACTCTCCCACCTCACCTTCACTCCATCTTTTCTTTCTAGGTCCCAAAGTAACCGCGACAGGGACCCCCATTTTATCTCCTGTAAGTCCCTTTGAAAGGTCGAAAAGCCCTCCTCCTTCCAGCCACGTGTACAAATGTGTTCAAAAGATATCCAGCCCACCCCTACCAACCAGGGGCTCCCCACAACCCTCTACACCTGCGTGCTGTTCAGTGGGGTGGGTCACTGCAGAGACTGATAATGCCTGGAAAGGTGGAGTAAATGCAAATTTCTTCCTCGGGAAGAGGGAGAAAATCGTAACACTTCTCAGAAATATACAGAAAGTGCCCTTGGTGGACTTTAAGGCGAGTGACCAGCTTTGACCAACCTGGACATCCAGGACACCGGTTGCAGGTGTGGAGGCAAACTTACCTGTTCCCTAATTTGGCAGAGCAGCTGGCTCTGGTCCTGGCTCCTGGCCCACACAGCTGATTCCTCTTCTAGGTTTTAAGGCAGAAGTGGGAGGGAAGCGGGGGGATGGGCAAAGGCACTGCTTCCCCTATTAGGATAGACTCTGAACAAGGGCATTACCTCACTTCATAGAGAATGGCTCTTAGAGAAAATGGAAAAGTAATAGACCCAGCCCCCTGAAAAATAGGCACATTTCCAATAGAGAAGTCTCCTATATCCAGGAAATGCCTCAGGGTAAAAGGTGGATCTGACCACTGATCTGTGCTGATATATACCTACAGAGCTGAGAAGACAGTATAGGTACAAAAGTGAAAGGGGATGTAGTAGCAGCAGGAACTTTAGAAGAGGAAGAAGGAAAAGGTCATTAGGTCTCACACAGGTACTTTCTTCTTTGAGGAGGAGATTTACAGAGGGAAGATTCATAGATAAAGGACAATAACTGAAACATTCATCTCTTTGGGACTCTGTTTCTTAATTGATCAAATAAGGAAGTTGGACCAAGTGACCTCTAAGATCTTCTACAGTCTCTGGGTATTACAGTATGAGAGTATTCAGCCTGAAGATCCAGCACTTCAAGCAAGATTATTGTTTAAAACTTCCCTTTTGATTCTTCTTCCCCCATCACACTGACAGGGAAATAGCCACAGTCCACAGGAATTAGTGAAAAGGAAAGTTGGCACACTAAAAATAATGCCACACACCAAGGTTTGGGTTTTTTTTTTTAGAAGTTTTTATTTTGTTTTGTTTTTTATAGATTAAGTTGGACTGGTTTGTTGAAGGTTTTGAGGGGAATTGGGGAGGGGTGAGTATTAGTAATAATACCAATGGATTTCACTGATTTAGGGGACAGGAAAATTCTCTTGCAACAAAACAGGCTATAACACTTAGAGTGGCAAAGAAAGTGCTCTTTTGCTCCACTCTGATACTAGACAGATAATTAGGAACAACAAAAGTTAATTTAAAGAACAATGAACCTCCTCACCCTGGCTTATGAGAAAGACCAGAGGGAGCCAGAGATGGAAAGTCCCATTAAAAAGCAGAAATCTTTTCAGTAAGTCCCCAGAATTCCTGGATATGATGTCTGATTGTCAGTGTTGAAGACAAGTCATTCAGTAGTCTCTGGTGGCCAAAGGCATTACCTTTGGTGGGTTTGTGAGATGCAAGATATACTGAGATCCTATGGTGTCAGGGACAATTTTCCCCCCTTTCCTCCACCCCTTGCCCCACAAAAAAAAAAAAAAAGCAAACCACAAAACAGAGAAGAGTCTGGTGTGGTATGGCATGAGAGAAGTAGGCCTTTAATTTTACTTCTAGAAGGAACTAACTCCCAGATGAGAAAACTTCCTCTAACAATGCAGTTCTGAAACAGAGTAGTCTAGAATATCGAAAGGTTAACTAATTTCTGCAGGCTGACACAGTGCACATGTATCAGGGACAAGGTTGGAAGCCCTACCTCTTGGGAGCATCAAGTCCCTGAAGGGAAATAATAGGAGATAAGCCTAGAAAGGCAAGGGAGTACCAGATTGTGAACATCTGTGAGAATGTACAAGAGTGCATTTGACTTGGTAAATGTGGTCTTAGTTCAAATGATTAGGTTCTGAGGAAACCTGAGATTTGACAAATGGAGTATGTTCAGGGTAGCTTTGCTTGTATAGGGTTAGACACAGAAGTCAGCAGTCCCACAAAGGCCAATGAAGCAGTAGCTGTTCTACATAGCACCCTAGCCCTGGTGAAGAAATACCTGATCCACACAGGACTTGGAACTCCCATGAAGCTGAGGAACCAATTTCCCTAAGGAAGTGACTGAATGAAGGAATTATCATTTCAATAGATACTCTAGATCAGAGGTGGGGAACCTGTGACCTTGAGGCCACAAGTGGCCCGCTAGGTCCTCAAGTACAGCCCTTTTAATCCAAACTTCACAGAATAAATCCCCTTAATAAAAGGATTTGTTCTGTAAAACTTCCTCTATCAATGCAGGTCTGAAATACAGTAGTCTAGAACACAGAGTCAATATCAGTCAAAAGGCCACACCCACTAACTGATTGGCTGGCTGACTGACTTGTAATGCTCACCCCAGGGTATGAGAGCATGAGGTGCCAAGACCCTATGAATGTGAGTAACACTAATTTTTCAACCTTGGGTGCTAGATAAATAGTAATACCACTGGCAGGTTATAATATAGTCAGAGGATCAGGTTTAATAGAAAGGATACAGAAATAAGCTCAGCTTATTTTCTGAGCTTGAGGTGGAACATTCAACTAAAGGTGTTAATGTAGACATTTGGAGATGTGGGTGTAGAGCTCAGAAGAAAGGTCAGAACTACAAATATAGATTTGGGAATCATCTTCATGAAAGGGACCATTAAATCATAAGAATGAATCAAGTTGCTAATGGGCAAAGAGGAAGGGGGGGGGGAGGTGGCCCCGCCAAGAACAGAACCTCCTTGGGGAACACCTACCCTTAAGGGTTAGGAATAGAACAGTAAAGAAATATTAGTTTTCTCTTCTCAACTAGATTATAACTTCCTTGAGAATGAGGACCATGTCTTAAACTCTTTATGTATCTTTTAGAGTCTAGCACAGTGTTGATCATATGGTATGAAGGAACACAACCTCAGAGTCAGAAAAGCTTTCCAATTTACACTAATAAGAATCCCTTTTACAATATACCTGATAAGTGGTCATCTTGCCATTGTTTAAAGACCTATAGTGAAGGCAAGGGGAGGGAGGGACTCATGATCTTCTAAGACATCCCATTCAACTTTGGGGATAGTTCTAAATGTTAGGAATTCCTGAGTCTCCTAGTCAAAAGTGACTGTTGACAAGAGGAATTTCCTGCAACTATATTCTTTTAAGAGAAAATGGCCATCAATTGGTGGATAGGCCCAAGCCATGTCCTGGTTTATCAGAAGACACTTCCTAGAGAGTTCTTGAGACAGTATAGAGCTGAGGTGATGGTAAAATAAGAGTTGTAATTGTCTCATTATTTAAGTCTTTGTCAAAGTGCACTTCTGAATGTTTTGCAATGTAAAATTTCTTTTTTTTTTGAGGAAATAAATAGCTTTCCTCTACCTGATCTACACCATATTTTAAGTACCTTTCAAATCTCTTTAACCTATGAGCAAAGCAGAATTGTGGTAGCTCAAAAGAAACATGAGATGTGCAAATTTAGAAACATTGCCCTCCCAAATGGTCACATGGACTATTTGTGCTTAACCTGTGGTATAGATATGCTTGACCACAGCAGGACACACTGTACATCGACCCCTGTATCATGATGTCATTTTGGTCTTCTTCAAGCACTAAAGATAAAACAACAGGGGAGACCCTAGACATGAGTCAAACCTAAACTTTAGATGATATTCTCCAGGGCTGATGCATAAAGAGTGAGGGACAATGACAAGAACCTTATCCTTCTTCTTAGAGGCCAGGTTTTCCCAGGACTGAATGTAGTCCACATGAGCCTAGAGCTGGACCTCCTAATGAAACAGGACATGCCCAGCCTGCCTTGGACAATGGTACTTTGTTATCACATTTACATTAATATTAAAATTTCAACTTGTGATGGGCAAAGACAAGCTAGCCCTATATTTTCCTTTTACTAAAATGAATTACCCTATTTTGGAAATCTCTTTTTCATTGTCAATGGGAAGTCAAAACTAACCCTATGTTTTGCCTTCCTTTACCCTACGTGTTAAAGACTTCTCTTCTCCAATCTAAACATTCCCAGTTGCTTTATTTCATCCTCATCTGGCATGATCTCAAGGCTTTTTGATGTCTTGGTCATCTTCCTCTGGATCTCCAGCTTCTCAGAGTTTTTCCAATAGTAGATTCTTGATAAGCAGTAATTATCAGAAAAGCTGTATCATAGACCTTTGTCTCTGCCTCCCAAATGCTCCCAAGATAAGGGATCATTGGATATGAAGATGAAAGGGACCTGAAATATCATGTCACCCAAATCAGATCCCTGGATTCTAAATCAGTTACTCTTTGCACTATATTACACTGACTTCTTCTGACTTTAGTGATTATAAAGTAGATTAGATTAAATGCATTTCAGAGCTGGCAAATTAGAACCCATACCTTTCTTTTGTTTATTAAACATTTTAGCTATGAGAATATAATCTTGTGAGTAGGGGTGTGTACTTAACTCTATGTGGCCTATAGCTAGACCATCTCCGGTTGTCCCGATCTACGTCTAGCCATCAGATCTAGATGGCTCCAGAGAAGAAAGTGAAGCTGGTGACTTTGCACAGCCCTCCTTCCCTTAAATCCAATTCACTTGCAAGTCATGCCATCATCTTCCTGTCAGGGTCCTCTTTGAGAACGAAGGACAAACCACATCACACAAATGTGACGTACATTCAAAATGAAATTGTATAAAATTTTGATACATAGAGATAGGAGGGTGCAATGGAAGAGAGAGGGCACTGAAAATGAAGGGGCCAAAGACAAAGGTTTGAGGCCAGTCCTAGTTTCATTCATTCATTCATTTATAACAAATTCAGTTTAAAAAAATCTTTTCACCAATGGCAGCAACTCAAATTAGCCAAAACTGCACCTAGAACAAATTAAGTTGAAGGGAGGGAGGAAGATTGCCTTAGCTAGGAGCACTTTCCAACTCCAAGTTGTGTTACATGAAGAAGATGAGACCAGTGAGTCCTGCTGGGGAAATTTTGATCCATGCCTCTGGAAAACCTGGGAAGGAAGTATGGAATCACTTCTCCCCAAAAGGATGCATGTATCCCTTCCTGGAGAAGAAATGGGAGGTCTGGGAGATGCCAGAACTCTCTGGTCAAAGCTCTCAGTGCAGTACACTAGTTTCAACTCTGCACTCAGTTGTATTTTTTTAATCCTATATTCAGATGGAAAGTGGCATTATATCATAATTAAACTTGGGGTGAGAAGGGCACATCCATAAACATAATGAGAACTTAAAACACAAAGACAATCATTGGATGCTTACATTCTTCACTGACCCCCCAGTAACCTCTTGTAAACTCTCCCTTCAGACTGTGGGAAAAGGTTGTGAGTGAGTGAAGTGTGTCATACTGTTAAATTATAATCCAGTCAGGGCCCACGCACCAAGTGAAAGAAAGATCTTTTGTTAGATAATTCATTCCAGATATAATACTACCTTTGAAACTGTAAAGCACACTTTTTAACAAAAGAAATAACTTTCCCAGAAATAAATTACCTTCATGAAAGCATATTCACCTTTCCCCTTTATTTTGGGCTTTACGAATTCAGGTAAATTGCCTTGCCTTTTCACATTTCCACACTGTTATTCATTTCTCTTTTGTCTTACAACCAAATCCATGATTTAGTCTGATTAATCTTCAAATTCCCCTTTTTTTTCTCCAATATTTGTTCCTATGCTAGCTGGAAATCACCCTTTCATTGACAGTGACAAGACATATTCCTTTCCTGGGCTTCTTAGGTCACATCACATATACCCCCCCCACACACACACCACCACACACACACATACCACATACATACACACACACACACACACACACACACACACACCACACCATTTACACAGCATTTCCTCAATCTATTAATCTCCTAACCCCTTTACAAAAGGAAATGAGGTTAATTTGGCATGGCATGTTCTCATAACACTCAACTCTAAAATGATATTCAATTCAATATCATTTGATAATTCAGAAGGTCTTTCAGAATCTTGTGATGCTTCATTACAAAAAAAAAACATTGTACAGTGCTAGTTATGTAACATTTCTTGCAGACAGTGTTGTACGGTGGTTACAGTGCTAGCTAGATGTGAAATCAAGAAGATCTGGCTTCAAATCTATCTCCCATGTTTACTCACTATGTGACCACAGGCAAGTCATATAAACTCTTTGAGCATTACTTACCTTATCTGTGAAATGGGGGCGATCATGCCTGTAGTACCTATCTCAAAGGGTTATCATAAATCTCATATGGGATAGTTAGTATAAAGTGCTTTGCAAACTTAAAAACACTGTCAGTTGTTATTTCTGGATGACTGGATTTTGAATAGTTGATTACATTTGATGAAGAAAGTTCTTTCACAAATCCCCGCCTCCCCCCACTGAGCTTCCATATTTACTCACCCCTTTTCTTCATTTTGCACATTTCTTATATATTCTGTTCTTCTCTCTCCTCACTCCCTGAAGACTTCAGCCATATACTTGTAAACTACACTAGAAATATAGCAAGGACCACAGTGGAGGGGATCCATGTCATTGATCCCAGGCCTCGGTGGTTCAGTGAATGGAGTAAGGGGCAATATGGATGTTTCTGCCAAAGTGAGCAGAAACTGGTTTCTGCCAAAGTCACCCAGAAACTGGTGAACATGAGCCAAGATCCTAGAGAAGGAAAAAGAGCATTGGAGCAAGAGTAACAATATCTGTCTGGATTCAAATCCTGGTTCTGCTACTTACTGTTTGGTTTGGGGCAAACCACTTCCCCTCTCAAGACCTTGGTTTCCTCACCTACAAAATGAAAGCATTGGACTATATGACCTCTAAATCCCCACCTGGCTTTAAAATTACTCTACTATCAAGAAGTGAGTCAGGAAAGTCAAAAAGCAGAGACAGGATGTCATGTCTAAACAGAAAACCAGTCCCAAGAAGGG
Organism: Petaurus breviceps papuanus; assembly: GCF_028583685.1. NCBI lineage: Eukaryota > Metazoa > Chordata > Mammalia > Diprotodontia > Petauridae > Petaurus > Petaurus breviceps. The sequence goes on along the minus strand of NW_027187378.1, from coordinate 21,940,747 downwards.
ACTAGCAAGAGGTGAGTTTTAGGGTTCTGGTTTGAAATGTTTGGAGGCAGTCAGAAAACAAATATTCTAGTTAGCATAAAGTGTCATTTCAACTTGTAGAATTTATTAACCTCATGAACACATGCAAGTTTAAAAGCCCAGCTATGTGCAACCAGGAAATAAGATATACAGGCAATGGGGTATAGAAATCCATCTTGCCCCACAAGAAAGTAAGGGGGAAGGGGCTAAGGGGGAAAAATAGAACAGAATAAAATACAAATTAAGTTAAATTTTAAAGAAGTCCAACTATGCATGACTGGACTCTGCCCTTCAAGCTCACATAAATTCTCTCTGAGCTTTCATCATGGCTGCTATTTTCCTTGACTTTTTTGTACTTACGTGAAGAGAAGAACAAAACTATTAATAACTCACCCCTTCCAGGAAGTTGAGTTGTAGTAACAAATACTCTTCCTGGAATGAGCTTAGTCCTTTATCATTTGAGATAATATAGCTACAAAATATACAAGTTGATTCATTCATTTAAGAAGTATTCATTAGCATCTGTAACATACTAGGCTCTATGCTAGTTGGGGATACAAAAAGAAAACAGTTCCTGTCCTTAAGGAGCTTAACCTATGTTCTATTGGAAGAAAAGCATATGTATACAGATAAGTAAATACTGAGATACATATGTGTTTGTATATACATATGTGTATACATGTATGTGTATATACATACATTGCTATCTAGATATCAATTTTTATATTTAGCAGTAAATATAGATATATGTGTGTATACATGCACACAAACATGATCTGCAGATATATTCATGAACATAACCTGCAGACATGTTCATGTTTGTGGAACATGACACAGTATAAACTCACTTTGATTAAATACAGGCTTTGTTGGATATCTACTTTCTTTGAATTCTGTCCTGCCTTAGGCTATATTTCCTCCCTGCTCTGACCCTTAAATCTTGCTGCAGTAGCATTGTGAACCTACACACACACACACACACACACACACACACACCCCACAAAGTAAGTTCAGGGAGGAACCAAAACTATGAGGATGGATCAGAAAAAATCTCTCTTTCAGTTGGCACCTGAGCTGAATCTTGAAGGAAACTAGGGGTTTCAAGAAAGAGAGGTAAAAAGGAAGGGAATGTTTTCAGGGAATAGGGACAGTTTGTATAAAGCAATGGAGGTGGAATGTGGAACATGAAAATAATAGGTCAGTTTGGTAAGAATATTGAATAATTGAGGGGGAGTAATGAGCAATCATTCTGGAAGGATAGACCAGAACCAGAAACAGAAGATTTTAAATGACAAAGAAGTATTTGCATTTTATTCTAGAGGCAAAATTGAGGTTTCTTGGGTAAGGAGATATTATGGTAAGAACTGTACTTTAGGAATATAAGTTTGGTAACTAAAATAAAGGAAGCAAGGAGACTAATAAGGGCCAGAACTATAGTAGTATCTGAAAGATATGTATAGGTGGAGCGTCACAGAGGCTGAACTGGTAGGGCTTAGCAACTGCCTGGATGTGAGGGGACCTAGAGAGGGAAGAGTTCAGAGTGACTCAAAGGTTGTGAAACTGGTTAACAAAATGGATGATGGTAACCTCAATAGAAACTGAAGTAGGGGTGGGTTTGGAAGTGTAGTGGGGTTAGAGAGAAATACAAATGAGGTCTATTTTGGACACACTTTTACATTATGATCTAAGAGAAAGAAGGCTGGCGTGAGAGGCAGGACACCCATATTCTTATGATCCTGCTACTTAATAGCTGTATGATCTTGGGTTAGTCATTTCCCCTCTTCAAGTCTCAGGTTCATCACCTGTAAAATTAAGGAGCAGGATTTGATGATCTTAAGGTTTCTTCCAGCTCTAACTTTCTAAGATTCTATCATTCCTCATTTCTTGTACCCATGAGCCCCTCAAAACCAAAACTTGCTCTTGTCTATCCCCAGTTTAAATCTGAAATAGAAATGCTGTAACTCAGGGTTGTATTTCAATGCGCAGCAATGCTGAAAGAAGCAAATCTATACAAGCTGGGTATAACTGGTTCTTAAATTTCATTCTTCCATCTATCTGTTTAATTACCCACCCCCAGGCAGCATTATTTGCACCACACACACACACACACACACACACACACACACACACACACACAAAATTGAATCTGGAAAAAAAACTAATTCATTCTTTCTATTACTCAATTGTCTTATAATGTGACAGGGGGAAATCTGAGTTCATGATGAATTACCACCTATTATGGAATATTGCTGCTAACTTTTCTTGAACCTTTGTGACTCAGAACTGAAGTTTTGCAATCTCAACCAGGAAGGCATTCATTTTTGAATATTTGTTGCTCAAAAATCATTTTCTAGTCCTGTAAGCCTTCTTAATTGTTATAATCACTTAATCATTGCTGCAGAGGGATCATTAAATCAAATTACTCCACTTATCCAGTAATACAGGAGGCAAAAAGCACAAAGAAATGTGAGTTTTAAAGCAGGACTACACAAAATCAACTAGGGATAAAACTTACAAACTTCATGAGATTATTAGCATTTTAAACCTTTGCTTTCTCTCATAGAATTTCCACACCCAAGCAGAAGTTTTGCTAAAAGCATATGAACTCTTAAGATTCCATATCTATGCTGGGAAAGAAATATGATTACCCTGGTCCGCCTTCTTTTAGATACAGCTGTTTTTAGGCAGCAGCTGGGAGCTGTCCACTGCTGAAGTTCACCCAGGGGTACAAGAAGTTGGGATTAGCAACACAGCCCTAGGTTTTACAAATCTGCAGATACATGTTCATATCCTAGAAAGTGACACAATATAAACTTGCTTTGCTCAAATTCAGATTTTATTGGATACCCACTTTCTTTGAACACTACCCTACCTAGGACTATATTTCCTCCCTGCCCTACTCGTTAAATTTTACTGCAGTTGCATTGTGAACATAATCAATGGACATAATTCTGTCTCACACTCCCCTTCCCAGTTGCATTTTATTTCATCTTCATTATTCCAGTAGCTGACTTTCTGCTCTGTAGGATCTTCCTTTTGTTTCTGGACCCATAGGAGCAGACTTTACTGCTACAGACATTACTGTCCTAGTTTGGGAGACTTCCTCTATAGCCCTTGGTTTGCTCCACCCAGACCAAATCAGAGGTAACAACACCTTTAAAAGGGAAATCTCTTCAGGTAGTCACAAAAGTGAAAGCCAATAATATATTTCTTTCTTTCTCTTTCCTCTTTCTCTTTGCTTCTTTCTTTCTCTCTAGATTAAGTGTCCCTCTCTCACCCAAGGTGTAGGTATATGGTTTGTTCATCGACCCAGCTCAGTTTCAATTAGCACATAATTAGGAGGTTTGCAAAGCATTTTGTTAATATCTATTTTTTCCTCACAAGAACTCTGGATGATAGGTGCAATTATTATCTCCATTTTACAAATGAGGAAACTGTAGCACAGAGAGGTTAAAATACTTTCCCAGGTCATCTAGCTTTTAATTGTCTGAGGCCACATATGAATTCAAGACTTACAGACCCCCAAGTCCAACATTCTATCCACCTAGTTGCCTCAGAATTTTTGATCTGCTTCATTTCCAATCTGGGCATGGTCACCCCTCCTTTGGCAAACTGGTTCCCCCACCCTTCTGGTATTTACCATTTTAATGCCATACTTATTTGAGACACCCAATCATTTTAGCCCATTGAAGTTTAGAATTCCTAAACTCAAGAGATCCACTAGTCTCAGCCTGGTAGCTGGAATTACAGATGTGCACCCACCATGCTCAGCTTCCAATCAAACATATCTACACATCATTCCCTTTTTCTTTTATGTCTCTGCTCTCTCTTTGAATGAAGATAATAGGCTTTTTAGAGCTGTAAGGGAATTTAGAGAGTTGTTTAGTCATGGAATTACAGAATATAGACTTGGAAGTAGTCTTAGAAATCATCTAAAATAGGTGCCTATCAATTGGTGAACAGTTATGTTAATGTAATGGGCTTTTACTGTAACATAAGAAATTATGTATATAGAGAATTGAGAGAAACCTGGCAAGATGTATAAACTGATTCAGAGTGAAGTCAGCAGAACTATAAACATTCAATGGTTAAAACAATATAAATGGGAAGAATGCTAAGTTGAAACTGACACTATGTAATAATAATGATCAAGCAGGGCTCCAGAGAAGAGTTGAGAAAATTCACTTCCCTGTTACCCTCAACCTCAGAGAGGGAGTCATGTATGTGGATTATTGTATGTACCATCATTTATGATTTGATTGATGTATTGCTTGGTTTTAATAAACTTTTTCTTTTTTTCTTTTTTATAAGGTAAGGGTCAATAGATAAAGGAGTGTATATACAGTCATTCAAGAGGATAATGTAAAACCAAAAAGCATTAATTAAAAATAAATAAAATGGGGAGGGGAATAGAAATCATCTAATGTAACTGCTCATTTTACAGCTGAGAACCTTTAGGTCCTGAATGGTAAGACAGCTGACATGCAGATTGTAAGTAGCAAAGCTGAGTCAAGAACTCTTGACTCCAAATCCAGCACAAGTCCTATTCTTCCATAGTCCCTTCACATATAAACTCAGAGAGGTATCATAAACAAAGAGCAGCACATTTAGAGTGAGAGGTTCCAGATGAGAATCTTGGCTGCCATTCAATCAGTCAATAAGTAAACAACCATTTATTAAGTATCTACTATGTGCCAACCACTGTGTTAAGCAGTGGAGATACAAAGAAAGGCATAAGATAGTCCCTGCCCTCCAGGAGCTCACAGTCTAATGGAGGAGACAACATGCAAACAACTATTCAGAAACAAGATATCTACAGGATAAGGTGGAGATACTCAACAGAGAGAAGGCATTAGCACTAAGAAGAATTATAAAAGACTTCTAGTAGAAAGGGGTATTTTAGCTGGGATTTAAAGGAAGCCAGGTGGTGGAGATAGGGAGAAAGAAAATTCCAGGCATGGGAGATAATGAAAATGCCCAGAGTTGAGAAATGGATTGTCTTGTGCAAGAAACAGCAAAGAAATCAATGTCACTAGATTTCAGAATACAGGAAGGGGAATAATGTATATGAAGACTTGAAAAGTAAGAGTGGGTCAGGTTATAAAGAGCTTTGAATGATAGAGAATTTTACTCTGGAGGTGACATGGTGCCACTGGTGTTTACGACATAGAGGAGGGACATGTTGAGATTTGTGCTTTAGAAAGATCAGCTTTTGGGGCAACTAGGTAGCTCAGTGAATAGAGCACCAGTCCTCGAGTCAGGAGGACCTGAGTTCAAATTTGGCCTCAGACATTTAACACTAGCCATGTGACCTTGGGCAAGTCACTTAACCCCAATTGCCCTGCCTTCCCCCCTACAAAAAGGAAAAAAAATAAAGATCAGCTTTTTAGCTGAGTAGAAGATAGACTGGAGAAAGACAAACTAGCAGGCAATAGTAGTCATCCAAGTGAGAGGAGATGAGAGCCCGCACCAATGTTTTAATGGTGTCAATGGAAAGAAAGGGGCATACACAAAAGCTGTTACAATGGGAAAATCAACAAGATTTGGCAACTGATTTGGATATGGGTGGGGAGAAAGACTAAGAAGTCAACAATGACACCTAGAGTACAAGTCTCAGTGAGTGGAAGGATGGTGGCACCCTCAACAGTAATAGGGAAGTGAGAAAGAAAGGAGAGCTTGGAAGTGGTAATAATGGGGAGCAAGGAGTATACCAAGCCTCCCACCTCAACTGGTGAGTCGGGGGAATGAGTAAATGTGCAACTTGTGCTGGAAAGAGTGGTCAAGGAGGCTATGTCACCAGGAGACAGCCAGGTCTAAGCAAGAACCAAAAGATAGGAGTGAGAAAAGAAAAGATTTGAGATAAAAGCAAGTTTGTTGCCTATTAAGCAGGCAATGGGAGACAGAGAATGGGATATGAACAGAAGCTAAGGGTTCAGTATCACTGGGATGAAGAGGCTATGACTGGGTGGGAGTTTATTAGTCATTAAGGAATAAGTTAAGACGGGTTATCCCTAGGAGTTTGGCCTCAGAGTGAAGTCTTCTTGGTTCATTAGGCAGCTCCACTGAGAGGGAACCAGTGGAGAAACCAATAGAATGACTCTTCTCTCCTTTCCCTGAAGGCAGGCATGCAAGCTAAGCCAGGCCAAGGGAGAGAGAACACAATGGAATGGCATTTCTCTCCAGGCCAGGCAGGCAGGAACAGGAACAGAGCAGGCCAGGAGGTAGATGGGAGCATGTTGGTATGGTGTTTGTGTGTTTGCGTGTGTGTGTGTGTGTGTGTGTGTGTGTGTAAGAAGCCAGGCCCAAAATTTCTGCCTATAAATTGATTAGATGACCTCTATAAGGTCCCTTCCAGCACTAAATCTATGGCTCTATATTTACTATACTGTTTTGTATAACTTTCCCTAATTTTTACCTCTATTTTCTTATTTCTTTTTTACCTCTTTTTATTCTAACCAAGTCACCTTCCAGAAAAATGCCAATCATTGACAAGGCAAAGAAATAAATTTCAGTAGCTGCTATTTCAGAAATGTGGCAAATACCTTAAAGAAGTTTGTTCAAGGGATTGTGTCCCACATGGGATAGAACACATGCTTAAATTGGACTCTTCCTTTCCTCCACTTATTTCTTGCCTCACTTATTGTGTCCTGTGTTTGGATTTTGAGATATATCTGCTGGTCCTGTGAGTAAGTGGGACTGACAAGGCTGATGCAGTCATAGCTAGAGGCTGTGGCCATTATTTGTATGCTCTTCTGCTGCTTGTGTTTTCTCCTTAATTCCCAGGGCATCATGATGCACACAGACTCAAAAAGAGCCATTCCTACTCTAGAGAGCCTGAGTCTAACAAGCACTCTATCATGATATACTCTTATAAATAAACACAAAAATGAAGTTTTAAAAATACTTCAAAAACATTGTAGAATGATTAGAGATACAGACAACCAATGACAATAATAAGCAGAGTTGTATCTAAGGCAGGGTGCCTAGAAATTTACCTCTGGCCTCTGGAATTTGAAATACAAAAGATTTTTAAATCCTGCTTTTGAAAGACTATTTCATGCAAATTAAAACAATTCTGAGGTACCACATCACACCTATGAGATTGTCTAACATGACAAAATAGGAATATGATAAATGTTGGAGATGTGGGAAAATTGGAACACTAATGCATTGTTGGTGAAGTTATAAACTGATCCATCCAGCCATTCTGGAGAACAATTTGGAACTATGCCCAAAGGGCTATAAAATTTTGCATGCCTTTGATCCAGCAACACCACTAATAAGTCTGTGTCCTAAAGAGATCATGAAAAAGGGGAAAAGACCCACATGTACAAAAATATTTATAGTGACTCTTTTTGTAGTGACAAAGAATTGGAAATTGAAGGGATGCCCATCAATTGGGGGAATGGCTGAACACGTATGAATGTAATGGAATATAAATGTAATGGAATACTATTGTTCCATAAGAAGTGATGAGTAGGAAGTTTTCAAAATACCTGGAAAGATTTACATGAACTGATGCTGAATGAAATAAGCAGAACCAGAATATTGTACATAGTAACAGCAACATTGTGCAATGACCAACTTTGATAGATTTAGTTCTTCTCAGTAAAACAATGATCTAAGACAATTCCAAAAGACTCATGATAGAAAATGCTACCCACATCCAGAAAAAGAACTATGGTGTCTGAATGCAGATCAAAGAATACTATTTCCTTTTCCTTTTGTTTTTTCTTTCTCATGGTTTTCCCCTTTTGTGCTGATTCTTTTTTCACAACATGACTAAAGTGGAAATATGTTTTATATGATTGTACATGTAGAGCCTATAGCAGATTATATGCCATCTTGGGGAGATGGGATATTTAGAACTCAAAACTTATAAAAGTGAGTATTAAAAACTAAAAATAGATAAATGATTTTTAAAAGACTATTTAACTTTAAATTTTGTTACATTTACATTTTCATGGGGCAGCATACTCCTCTTCCTGAGTTCAAATCTGACCTCAGACACTAGCTATGTGACCCTTGACAAGTTACTTAACCCTATTTGCTTCAGTTTCCTCATCTGTAAAATGAACTGGAGAAAGAAATGGCAAACCACTTCAGTATCTTTGCCAAGAAAACCCCAAATGGAGTCACAAAGAGTAGGACAAAATGGAAAGGTGAATTGAATAACAGCATTTAACAGTGTTTTTACTCCTTTGATGGGATAGAAATAACTGAATTTATCTCCTGGTTACAAAATTAATTAAATGAAAAGGGAACCAATTGACCAGGTGTGGTAGCTGAGGCTGGTGGATCTCTTGAGAGTTCAGAACTGCAGTAGGGTTAAAGCTGACCAAGTCCTCACTAAGTCTGACACTCAGTGTTGGGGAGGAGGGAAGGGAGGATACTAGGCTGCTTAAGCAAGAATGAACCAGCTTAGGCTGGAAACAGAGAAGATGAAAGCTCATATGATGCAAGAGAATCATCCTGTGAGTTGTGGCCATGACATTTCCAGCCTGAGTAACATGGAGAGAAATAGTCTTTAAGGAAAAGGGGGGAAGGGGAGAGAGGGTGGGAAATCAGTTTGTGAGCTTCTTTTCCTTTCTTTTTATTTTATTTCCTTTTTTACCTAGAGCACACACGAGGTGAATTTGTCTCTAGCTACATCCTGTCCTCTAGGGAGGAAGACATTTGTTTCACCAACAAAGATATTTTAGGACCTTCCCTATTGAGGTTCAAGGGTTGCTATGAAGTTTCCCTTCCTACTCAATTGAATATTCTTAGTCACTTCTTGTATTATTTTTCACATCTTGAACCTAAAAATTGATTTAAAGGAACCTTTTAATGCTGTTTGCCCTCAGCATATTTTGTGCTGCTTGCCCTGGACCTCCAAATTACAAGCTATAGCTCTGATCACAAGATTAAAATATCTTTGTTAGGTTTCAATTTTTCCTTCCCTACCTTATTACCCAAGTGTTCATTTCCCTTCTTGCATTTCCTGAAATACCTAAACATTTTCCTTTTTTTTTTTTAAGGAGCCAGTTCAAAGATTCTGAAAAATGCCATTATCTTTTAAAACTCTGGTTACAGTTAGATATTCTAACTCTTAACTGAATCAGTCTAAGAAGTAAATTGTCATTTTCCTGGACAGATCTAAAACGAGGAAGAAGAATGAGCCACATTTCAGAAATACATACAATCGAGGCTGGTTGTGATTTTAAAAAAAATGGAGAGTTGAAAAATATTCCCTAGTCAAAATGAGTTGTCACTTTGCTTTACAATTGAACTCCTCCTCTGCTTGGAATACAAGCTTCCCTGACAGACAGATGTCTATCACTTTTCTACATCTTGACACTTCATCTTGTTGCCTTTCAGAGAGATGACACTCATTGGTAGGGATTGCAGATCAAGATTTTGCTGGCTGACCTCTTTCCTTCACTGAATTTAAATGGCACATTGGTAGGTAGGTAGTATTAGTACAGTGGTACCAAACTCAAAAAAGGAACAGAGGCCACTAATCCATACATAAGGATCCCTGCAGGCTGTATATTGGCAATTTTAAAGTATAATATTATCTATGTTTTATTATATTTCTTTTATTTTACTAAATAATTCCTGGGTTTTTTTTTATCTGGTTCAGTCCATCCTCTGGACTATTGTAGGCTGCTTGTAGTGTGAAACCTCTTGTAGATTAGATAGAGTGCTGGATTTAGAGTCTGGAAGAGCTGAGTTCATAGTCAGCTTCAGACACTGCCTGTGTAAGCCTGGATAAGACATCTCAGTTTCTTCATCTGTAAAATGAAGGTAATACTAGCATCTACTTCACAAGGTTTTTTAAATGAAATATATAGGTAAAGTACTTTACAATCCTTAAAGCACCATTCAAATAATTATTATCTTGGAGGGGCAGCAAGGTGGTACAGTGGATAGAGTGCTGGGTCCCAAGTTAGGAAGACTCATCTTCCTAAATTCAAATCTAGCTTCAGACACTTACCAGCTGTGTGATCCTGGGCAAGTCACTTAACCCTGTTTGTCTCATCTGTAAAATGATCTGGAGATGGAAATGGCAAACCACTCCAGCATCTTTGCCAAGAAAACCCCAAATGGCATCATGAAGAGTTAAACACAACTGAAAATGACTGAGCAACAATATTATCTTTGACAATTTTTCATTGAAGTAAGCAAAACCCAGGGTTCAGCTTCATGATCCTTACTGAACATATTGCAAAAATAGGAGCGAAAAAGTTAATGGCCAATATTCATGTTATAGACAAAGCCCATTCTAATGTTTTGAATTTTCTCTTTGTCAGGAGCATTCTTGTGGTTATGAGTAGGATGTTCTGAACCCTCTACAGATTTATTTGCTATTTCACCATGTTCCATTTTCCAGAACCATTCATAGTAAAGTTAAATTGTTTTAATGACCTGCTATTGTGCTCCTTTGTACACCTTGTCATTTCTCCAGGTACCAGAGGGGTTGATACAATGCAGATTGTTAACAGCTCAGTACAGGAAGGTCCTATGGAGTCAACATGTTTAAACAAGTCCCTAATTCAGCAGGAGAGTAAGTACACAAGCTTCTCTAGTTTCTTATAATGGACAATGGAATGTGGAGCAATACTAGGCTTTAGGGAGCCTTCTATCTATTTCCCAGTGAAGTGACAATTTAGGACACTAAGAGGCTTATAAAATTGCTGGATTCTTACTTGGTTACTCTTTTAAAAAACAGTTTTCTTACAAATATAAAATTACCTTTGATACGTTTCAAAGCTCAAAGAAAAAGCCACATCAGTACAAATACTAATAACATTGCACTGTCATCAAAAATAGAAACAGCCACCTCAGCCTGTACAAATAAGAAAAAGGTAGGAAAAGCTAATCTTACTGATATTTATGTAGCATTTTAAGGTTTGCAAAGCATTTTACATATAATATCTCACTTGAGACTGTGAGGTCAGTACAACAGATTTTATCACACACACACACACACACATACACACCCCCTTCCCCTTATACAAATAAGGAAACGGGTTTAGAGAGTTAATGACTTGCCTATGATCACACAACTAGTAAATACAAGAAGCAGGATTTGAACCTAGGTCTTTTAGACTCAAAAGTCCAGTCTTCTAGTTACTACAACTCACAGTTCCTCAGAAGACTAAGAGGAATATGGTTCTCAAAGAGGACAAGATCCCACATATACCAGAATATTCACAAAACAAAACTGAGGACCATGGGTGGCCATCAACTAAACAAGAGTTGAACCAATTGTGGCATATAAAGATAATGGAATATCATTGTACTATAAGAAACAATGACAATTAGAAAATCAGAGAAATGTGGTAAGACTTGTTCAATTTGATGCGTGTGAAGTAAGGAGAAGAAGAGGAAAACAGCAAATATGGAAATAGCACTAATAGGGAGTCTGATCACGAGTAATGATAGTGAACACCTTGGTACGTCTTGGAAAACAGACAATGAAACATAGCTCTCTCCTCTCAGGAGATGGATGGGAGTCTATAGAGACAGGATGTTGCAGGTGGAGTAGCTGTGTCACTTGGCTTTCTTCCACTGTTTTTCTTTATTACAATGAAGGGTGCAATTTTAACTAGGGGTCATATTTGTAAAGTGACCATCACTATACTATAAAAACAAGAAGAATGGTTAAAACTATTTTTTGATGTCTCTCCAACAGGAAATAGAAAAGAGGATTTGGCAAGAATTTGCTAATCACTAAAGACAAGTGAATGTCAGGTCTATTGAAAAAGGAAAGGAAAGAAGGGATGAATAAATTAGCCTCACCCACAGTCAGAGTAGAAAGACTGAAACTAGGGAGGTAGCAAGGTAAATGAAGTTTACCAGTGGGAAAAAGAGAAAAGGAGATTATAAAATAGAACTTTGAAAGATTTCTCCTAGAAATATTCACTCTCAGAAAGGAAAGCTGAGAATAGCTTCTGATTGTATTCAGAATAATAAAAACCAGATACTGGTAAAAGGCAGCTGAGCAAGCCTAGCATCATACCTCAAAAGGTAAGATCTCCTAGGGGCTGAGGCCCCTGCACAGTGAATGAGAGCCACTAGAAATGACAGAAGACGTATGTTCCTTTTAGCAAGTATGGATTTTAGATTGACTCAGAGAATAAATTTTATTTATGTTTCTGCAAGTCAGCTAGCATTTAAGTACATACTAGGTGCTAGACTCTGTGCTAAGTACAGGGTATATAAAGAAAGGCAGAAAATAGTCTTTGCTCTTAAGGAGTTCAGTCTGATGGAGGATACAATATGCAAACAACTATGTACAAAGAAGATATATACAGGATACCTTGAGGATACCTTCAAAGAGAAGGTACTAAAATTCAGGAGTACCAGGAAAGGCTTCTCAGAGAAGGTGAGACTTTAGTAAGGACTTGAAAGAATCCAGTAAGCCAGGAGGCAGAAAAGAGGAGGTAGAGAGCTCCAGGCATGGGAGACAGTCAGTGAAAATGCTCAGTCTGGCAATGGAATGGAGTGTCATGTTCAAGGAACAGTGATGATGTCTGTATCACTCACTGTACATGCAGAAGAGTGAAGTCTAAGAGAACTAGTAAGTTAGGAAGGAAACAGATTATGAAACAGCTTAAATTTAAATTTTATTTTATTTTCTAACGAAAAAATAGCCTTTCTCTGTCTCTTTCCTCTTCCCCTTCGCCCCTCCCCCCCCCCCCCACACACACACCCATTGAGAAAGTAAGGGGAAAAAAAAACCTGACACAAGCATGCATAGTCAATCAAAATAAATTTTCACATTGGCCATGCCTAAAAAAATGTTTCAATCTGCAATCAGAGTCCATCACCTGTCATGAATCCTTGGAAATTACGTTTGGTCATTATGTTGATCAGAGTACCCAAGTTTTCTTTTCTTTTAATCAGTCAAGATCTGTCTTTTCCCTCTCATCATACCCACTTCTCCCAACCCATTGAGAATACAAGAAAGATAAAACCAATTACAAACATGTAAAGTTAATCAAAACAAATTTCCACATTGGCCATGTCCTAAAAAATTTTTTGCCTCTTCCTATATTCTGATTTCCTTCATCAGGAAGTGTTTCGTCATTAGTCCTCTGGCATCCTGAATGGTCATTACAATAATAAAAGCTCAGCACAATAATATTCCATCATATTTATATACCATAACTTATCCATAAATTCCCTAATTTATAGATATCCCCTCAGATTTCCATTATTTGGCACCTCAAAAAGAGCTATAAATAATTTTGTACATCCCTAGAATTTGTTATGCCAAGGACAAATCCTCCCCTTAATTTACCCTATCTCTCATTTCTCCTCCCTCACTTCTCCCCTTTACCTCCTATTTCCCTGTTGTATGAAATGTATTTCTGTAGCCAACTCTGTCTGTATATTCTTTCTTCTTTCTTTTGACCATTTCAGATGAGAATGAGGTTCAAGGATCAGCTGCTCCCTTCTACCCCTTCCCCCTGGTTTGTGCAGATATTGGCTTGTGTACCCTGATTATGTAAAATAATTTTCCCTAACCTTTCATCCCCCATCTCCACCCCCACTAGTGTATTCTTCTTTCCCTCTCTTTCCATTCTTTTCTTAAGATCATAAAGACATAACAGAACCACTCTTAGCCTTTGTCTAATTGGATTCCCTTTATGAACCCATGAGATGACAGGGATCAGAGGGGACACATGCTGTTGTCTTCCTATATTTTAATGTAATCAGTTTATCCTTGTTTAGTCCTTTGTCATTGTTCATTAAAGTTTACCTTTTTATGTTTCTTTTCACTCCTGTATTTGAATTTCAAGGTTTCTCCACAGTTCTGGCCTTTTCATCAGGAAAGTTGGGAGTCCTCAATACCATTAAAAGTTCATACTCCCTCCCTCTCCCCCAACAGCATTATATTCAGATTTGCTCAGTAAATTATTTCTGGTTGCAAGCCTATATACTTTGCATTCTAGAATATCACATTCCAAATTCTCCATTTCTTTATATGTGTGATCCTGATTGTGGTTTGTTGGCACTTGAATTCCTTCTTTCTAGTTACTTGCAGAATTATTACTAATTTTTTTAACTTGAAAACTCTGGACTTTGGCTATAATGTTATTGGGAGTTTTCACTTAAGAGTTTCTTTCAGGAAGTAACCAGCAGATTCTTTCTTTTTCCACTTTGCCCTCTTCTTCTAAGAGATTTGGGAAGTTTGAAGATTTCTTGAAATTAAATGTTTAGACTTTTTTAACTATGGCATTCAAATAGTCCAATGATTCTTAAGTTTAACTTGATTTTACTAAAATTTACTTAATTTTTACTTGATCTATATTTCAGGTCAATTGTTTTTACTATGAGATTATATTTTCTTCTATTTTTTTCAGTCTTTTGACTTTATTATTTGTTGTTTCATGAAGTCATTGAGGAGTGGAATAATATACCAGAGAATTTGGCAAAAGCCCAATCCTGACTCTTTGGAGTCAGATTCTCAGAATAAACCTGGTTCACATGAATCTCTTAGTGGAAAAAGGAGCACCCTAAACCATAGGTCTTTACTTCTATATTGGATCTCTCTCTTTTTAACCTATTTGGAGTATATACTTGCCTATGTAATCTATGGGTTAAAGGGCATGGACATTTTAATTACTTGTTTAGCATAAAAAGAAGAAGCAGACTGTAATGGTGTATAGAGAGCAGCTCTTAGAACCTGCAATACTAGGTTCAAATCTTGTCCCTGCTTGAGCAAGCCACTTAACTGGCCCTTATAAGTTTCAGAGAATGTGTTGACCTACATTGGTAGAAAGAGTTTCTTCATCTAAAAACTCCTTCTTTTGATAAAAACACAGGTCCAGTCTCTATCCTATTTAGCATAATTTTAAATTGCTTACCAGGACAGCTGGAGCAATTTTCAACTGAGTTGTTTGTTTGTTTTTTTAAAGAATTCCATTTAAAAATTTCAAGAAAGTCTGAAAATTTTTGTGGTAGCCAGTCTACCCTTAATATGTGAAATCAAAAAGAATAGAGACTAAGATGCATTCATCAATATGAGTACTAAAAATACTGAGTTCTTTTCAACTATAGTTAAATAGCCACATGTTAATAAAATCACCACCGTGAGAATAACAAAAGAATAGCAGTTTTGGTTTGATCAACAACTGAAAAATATAATGAGGAGGAAAGAAATGAGTTGCTTTGTGGTTGGGAAAAGAGGGTGAAGGAGAGAAGAACTATACCTGAGGGACAATTCTATCTTGAATTGGGTTAAGGGAAGAAAGATAGATTTTTGTAAAATTTATGGAGTCAATGGGGTGAAAGATAAAGACGGTGTTTAGGATTGTTTGTGGTAGGATGTGTCTACTTTAAGATTGATTTTGTATTAGCATTGGTCAAATAATACAGATTTTTCAAAGTACAATAGAGGTTTTGTCCCCTTTTTTTTTTTGAGGAAATCAGGGTTAAGTGACTTGACCATGGTCACACAGCTACTATGTGTCTGAGACCACATCTGAACTCAGATCATCCTGGCTCCAGGACCAGTGCTCTATCCATTGTACCACCTAGCTGCCCCAGTCAAATTTCATCATTATAATACAAAATGCAAATGTATTGAATTCCCTTCTAAAAGAAAAAAAGATAATTCAATAATATGTTGCCTATAGGAAAACACCTAATACAAAAAGATAAATGTAAAAATTAGAAGCTGGACTAAAACTTCTACTTCAGCTGACTCCAGAAAATCTGTACCTGTAAACAGAGCTGAAATCAAATGAGAAAGAAATAAGAGAGATAAATAAGGCAGTTAGATCATGCTATTGTGATTAAAGACAGTGACAATGACATTAAATATCTATGTACCTAATGTGCACAACTAAAGTACACAACTAAATTGACTAAAAAGTTTACAGGTGCAACAAGGAATTAGAAAGAAAAATAAGAGTAACAGGAAATTAATTTTAACCACCTAGAAACAAAGTCAAACAAAAAGACAAGGAAGTTAGAGGCTTAAACAGAGAGTACTGCAGAAACCAGATCTGCTAGACATTTTCCTGCAACCCTCCTGACAGCACCACCTCTGTCTCTTTTTCCTGGTTCCATCCATCTTCTCTTCATGTTTCATGGGCATCACAAAGGTCATTTCCTGTGCCCTCTTCCTTTCTCGTTACCATGGTGATCTCCTCCATAGGTTCAGCTATCATCTCTCCACAAATATATGTAGTTTATTCTCTGGTGGATACATACTTTTCCAGAACCAGGTCAGCTATAGATACAGGTCAGGGTCCTAGGGGTGGTACCCTGAGGGGTTTTGGGGTCCTTCTCTACTGCCATAGCCTTAAGTCCTCACTAGCTATGTTCTCCTCACTGTTAGGTTCCAGTGACTAATAACACAATTACACATAATCACTTAACATCAAATAGCTTTTACAAAGGGACATTTACTTCATAGGCATGCAACAACAAAAAATACAAAGAATTCCCTCCAACAGCTTGGGAGCTCTATCCTACCCTGGTCTGTGAGGAGGGTTAGGCTGAAACTTAACTAGTTCAACTATGTTTAACTAGTTTAACTATGACAATATTCAACACTGGTCCCAGCAAATTGACATTCAAATGGGATGGATTGCCATATAAGCCCCTATCTCAACTACCACCAGCATAGTTCATGAAGGTCACTCCCAAAAGCCATTCCTTGCCTCTCTAAGCACCAATGCTGAGCTGGCTGCAAAACCCAGATGTCAGGATGCCAAACACCAGTATACTGGGGCTCTGGGAAACCCAGGTGCTCATTCTCCTGCTCTTTCAAAACTCACAAGGTAAATGCTCCCAATAGCTTCACCTGGAGAGGCCAATGTTCATTTCATGGGACCACAAGAGTGGGTACTCCAAGGCATCTCCACTTTTAGTATTATCTCTCACTGGACACTATCAATGAAGGAGTCAAACTACCAGAGCACAGCCAAAGAAAATGACTTAGGCTAACTAAAGTGCTAGACTTTGAGTCAAGATGACCTTAGTTCACTAACTTGCTGTGTGACCCTGGGAAAGTCACTTAACCTTTCTGCCTTGGTTTCCTCAGTTATAAAATAGGGATAATAGTAGCATCCACCTCACAAGATTTTTATAAATGAAATATTTATAAAGTACTTAGCATAATGCCTGGCACATAACAGGCATTTTGTAAATGCTTGTTTCCCTCCTTTCTTACTTCCTTAAAGGTATCCTCAGTTCTAATTATGCAGCCAAATGAAAAAAGAGCTTCTCCTAACTGGGTAGCATGACTGGAATCATTTGTTGAATGTCTATCCATGCTCCAATATCTCTCCAAGGCACTTCCAAAAATACCATAGCAACGCTCCTATAAGCAGGCTCCTTAGCCTCTTCCAAGTGGGAAATTTGCACCAGGCAAGCACGTCAGTGCTCTCTGTGCATTTGCCAGTCTCCATTATGCATTTAAAAAAGCCAAATCTTTCCCCTGAACTACCTGCTAGACATTCTCACTTAAATATCTTACCAGCACCTCAAACTCAACCTGTCCAAAACAGAACTTACTATCTTCCCTACAGAAACTACCACTCCTTCAACATTCTCTCTTTCTTTTGAAGGCATCACCATCTCCCCAGTCACTCAAGATTGATAAAAATAGAAAAGTCACTCATTGTTCATCAAGCAGCAAGTTTTACCTTCAAGAGGCAAAAAGAGGTTTGGGGGGGGGGGAGGGTGAGCCAAGATGGAGGCATAGAAGCAGGAAACTCCATGAGCTCCCCCCATAACCACCTCAAATACCTACAAAATATGACTCTAAACACATTTTAGAGTTACAGAACCCACAAAGTGAGAGAGAGAAACAAATCTCCTGCTGAAAGCAGCATGACAGGCAGACAGGAAAGGTCCATCACAGCACACTGAGAGCTGAGCCCACCCCCACTTTTAGCACCAGGGCAGCCCCAACCAGCAGCAGCTGGAGCAGACTTTAGGAGAGTAGTTCACCAGCAGCTGTGGTGGTTTCTAGAATTATCAACCCATAAATACAAGAGACAAAGTAAAAGGTCAGTGTGGAACTGTGTTGGAACTGGGGGGGGGGAGGATGGAGTGCCATATGGCTGCTGCCCCTGAGGAGAAAAGCAGCAGAGGTACAGCTGCTTCAGAGCACCTGACCTGCAGATTGTAGGGGGACCAAGTGACCATCCAGAAGGTAATTTCTCTAGCTTTAACCTGCCTGGATCTGGATCGTGATCTTGAGTGGTGGTCCTGGGGTGTGTGACCAGTGAACCAGAGTTTGTGGGGGCTGCAGAGAGGGCACCCAACTAATAGTCCAGTAGCTGCAAAAACCCCAGTGATTTGGGACAAAGCTCTCCTCTCTGGAAGCAGAGTTCTACGGTGGCAAAGAGCTCAAAAGTCAAGTAACTGAGTGGCAACATGAACAAGCAGAGGAAGCAAAGCAAGCACAGCAATCAAACCTTAGATTCCTTTTTGGGGGACAAAAAGGATCAAAGCATGGAATAGGAGGAAGACAACAAAGTCAGAACTCCTGCACCAAAAGCTTCCAAGAAAAATATAAATTGGTTACAGGACATGGACGAGCTCAAGAAGAATTTTGAAAATCAAGTAAGAGAAGTAGAGGAAAAATTGGGAAGAGAAATGAGAATGATGCAATAAAATCATAGAAAGAGAGTCAACAACCTAACTGAAGAAAATAACACCTTAAAAACAGACTAACTCAAATGGTAAGAGACTCAAAAAGGCAATGAGGAGAAGAATGCCTTAAAAAGCCAAATTTGCCAGATGGAAAAAGAATTTCAAAAGCTCACTAAAGAGAATAATTCTTTCAGAATTAGATTGGAGCAAATAGAAGGTAATCACTTTATGAGAAATCAAGATACTAAAACAGATCCAAACAAATGAAAAAATAGAAGGCAATGTGAAATATCTCATTGGAAAAACCATTGACCTAGAAAATAGATCCAGGAGAGATAATTTAAAAATTAATTTAAAAATTATTGGACTACCTGAAAGCCATGATCAAAAAAAGAGCCTAGAAATCATCCTTCAAGAAATTCAAGAAAAATTGCCCTGATATTTTAGAATCAGAGGGCAAAATAGAAATTGAAAGAATTAACTGATCACCTCTTGAAAAAGATCCCAAGAAGAAAACTCCTGGGAATATTATAGCCAGTTCTGGAGTTCCCAGATACAAGTAGCCAAGAAGAAACAATTTGAATATTGTGGAAACACAATCAGGATAACACAAGCTTCTACATTTAGGGATAGAAAGGCTTGGAATATGATATTCTGGAGGTGAAAGGAGCTGGGATTAAAACCAAGAATCACCTACCTAGCAAAACTAAGTAAAATATGGCCATTCAATGAAAGAGAGAACTTTAAAGCATTCTTGATGAAAAAAACAGAGCTGAATAGAAAATTTGACATTCAGATACAAGAAGTAAGAGAAGCATGTGAAGGTATACAGGGAAAGAAATCATAAGGAAATTAGTAAAGTTGAACTATTTACATTCCTAGACAGAAAAATGATCATTGTAACTGATGAAACTTTTCTCAGTATGAAGATAGTTGAAGGGAATAGAAATGTGTGTGTGTGTGTGTGTGTGTGTACACACACACATACATACATACATGTATATGTCTATATAGGAGGGTATATGTGCATATGAATACATATGTGAGTGTGTGTATATATGTGTTCAGGTATACATACACTGAGGGCACAGGATCAATTGAATAGGAAGGGATGATATTTTAAAAATAAAATTAAGAGGTGAGAGAGGAATATAATGAGAGGAGATAGGGAGAGACAGAATAGGATAAATTATCTCATATAAAAGAGGCAAGGGAAAACTGTTACAATGGAGGGGAAGAACAGGAAGGCAAAAGGGAATGGGTCAACCTTACTCTCATTGAATTTGCCTTAACGAGGGAATAACATACACACTTAATTGGGTATCTTACCCTACAAGAAAGTAGGGAGGAAGGGGATAAGAAGGGAGATAATAGAAGGGAGGGCAGATTGTGATGGGGAGCATAATTAGAAGCACACACTTTTGAAAAGAGACAGGGTCAAAGTAGAAAATAGAACAAGTGGTGAGGGCGGGAGAGGATGGAGGGAAATATAGTCAGTCTTTCACAATATATCCACTACAGAAATGTTTTGTGTAATTACACATGTACAACCTATATTGAATTGCTTATCTTCCCAGTAAGGGTGAGTGACAAGGGAAGAAGGGAAAGAATCTGGAATTCCAAGTTTTAAAATCAAATGTTTTAAAAAATTATTATTATTTTACATGCAACTGGGAAATAAGATATATAGGCACTGGGGTATGGAGAGCCATCTTGCCCTACTGGAAAGTCTGAGGGGGGTGGGGGAAGATATAGGAGAGAGCAGATTGAGGGAGGGGGTATTCAGTGGAATCACTGTTTTGGGGTGGTGGATAGGGGAAAGACGGGGAGCAATTTGTAATTTAAAATCCTGTGGAAATGAATGTTGTAAACTAAAAATAAACATAGAATTTTAAAAAATTTTAAAAATTTAAAATAAAAAAAGAGGTTTCAGGAATTCCTAAGGTTTTTCAAACTCAAGAAGCCTCCTTGTTCTGATGTCACACACATGACCTTTGTGGATAAGCAGTCAATGTTAACTCAGCTGCATCTTCAATGATGTCCTTGATGTTTGGTTATATTCTGTATCTGGGTTTTCTCTACAAGCTGTTAATTGTGTTCATTGATAGTCCAGTGTCTTATAACTGCACAGGAGGGGGAGATGCATTGCCAGAATCAAACAAGTAATCTGATATGATTTCAATAGTTATTGAATGGGAGTAAGATGAAATGAGGCAGCAAAGCTAGAATGGAGGAAGATTGACAAAGGTCTTAAAAGCCAAGCTGAAGAGTTTATATTTTATCCTAGAGGCAATAGGGAAGCCACTTAAGTTTTGATCAAGATTCCAATGAGACATCCATGTGGAGATGTCCAGCAGGCATTTGGAAGTATGGGTCTGTAGTTCAAGAGAAAGATAAGGGCTAGAGATCTAGATGGGGGAATTATCTTCCTAGAGAAGATAAATTGTACCGGATAAGATTACAAAGGGAAGAATTAAGGAAAGAGAACAAAAAAGGGCTAGGAAACAGCCTTGAGGGACATCACTACACATAACTTGTGTAAGTCAAAGATATGCTATTGAGTTCAGTTTGGCACAGGTTTGGTTTCCAAAGCATTTTGTAATGTTTTGTAATACTCAATAGGAATCCTACAAAGTAGGCTAGTGTTACAATTAACCCAATTTTATGAAGGAGTGAATGGAAGCTAAGAGAAATGATTTGGCCGAGACCAAGGTCATCTAGTAAAGTTCCAAGTTAGAGTTCAAATGCAGTTCTCCTGACCCCAAGCTTTTGTTCTCATATCTAGTTCCACTTTCCAGTGGAACCTCTCTTCTACCACTGCCGTAGTAAAGTTCTCTTATAGCTCCTCCACTTACTGAGAAAGTAAAGTCTTTTCTTTGGGGCAAAAGGTCTTCTTCTGGTTTCATATCAAAGCAGTATTCCTATAAATATCCATCCCTTGAATTAGCAGCACCCCTGGCATTCTGCCTATAGAATTTCCCTGATGTAGATCCCCCCTTCTCATTAGAGAATGATTACAGCCCTCCTGCGATGCTACTGCTCCAATATCGTTGTCTACTCTCAAAACATTTTCTCTCTCAAAATTCCCAAGTTGTTTCACAGTTCTGATCTCTCCATGACTGGGTGGCATGGTGCTTCCTAAACACACTTCCAGGTCTCATTGTAGCTTAAATAGAAATATTAGTATAAACATTGACACATCTCAAGACCAATCACATTTCTATTACTCCATCCCCTCCCACCAGACAGAGGGGACTCTCAAACCACATCCAATGTTGGAGAAGACGAATTTTCCAAAGAAGAGTTTACATAATAAAGTTCAAATCCAGGAAATTGTTAAAGTTTCTTCTCCATATATTCATAATGGGAAACTTAGACTAAAAGTGAAGAAAATACTCCATATTTGCACTTAGTTATTCTATCACCAATGTTTGTATCCTCTCTTTTTAATGACATTTATTGAAAATTAACGTCTTTTGGGGGCAGTAGAGAGATAGGCAATTTAGAAACTCTCTGTATGTATTTTACTTCAGTCATGCAAACATGCATATGCATATATGAGGGTTAAGAAAAGGAAAAGGGGAAAACGACTCTCTTGAAACCACTCTTCCAATGATAAGTTTCTCTGGTGGTTTGGTTACCCAGAACTGTGACAATACAAGACTTACATTTTAAACCACAGCCTCAGCAGCCTCACAAGGCAGAGCTAGAGCCCATAACTACATATCTGACAAAAACAGCACATTTTAAACTGTGGGACCTATTGCATTTTTGTATCCCACATTCCTGACACATTAGGTACTTAATAAGTGCTTGTTTGACTGAATCTGGTGATTAACACGGTCAATAAAAGGCATTGGGTTGACCATGTACATTAGATTGAAAATAGTGGTAAAATTAAAAGATATTAATTTTTTTTTTTTTTTAGCAATCGGGGTTAAGTAACTTGCTCAAGGTTACATGGCCAGGTGTTTCTGGGTGGATGCTAAGTGTCTGAGCCCGGGATTCGATCCTCAGGTCATCCTGACACTGGAGCCAGTGCTCTTATTCGCTGTGCTACCTGGCCGCCCCCAAAAGACGTTAATTTTCAATAAATGTCATTAAAAAGAGAGGATACAAACATTGGTGAGCAGTAGAAAAATGACCTTGAAAAGAAAAAGAAGGGAGGAGAGAAGAATGGAGAGGAGCCATATTGTAATGGGCTTTGCATGCCAAAAAGAAAAATTTGTATTTGATTTTAGATGGAATAGGGAGGCACTGATACTTCTTGAGAAGGGGAGTGACATGGTTGGATGTCAGGAGCTATGTGGGAGATAGACTGATGAAAGGAGTAACTAGAAATAGGGAGACCAATTAGTAGGCTATTGCAATAGTCCAGGCAAAAGGTGATGAAGGTCTGAGTTAGAGTGGTGGTTGTATGAAGGGAGAGATGTAGTAGAATCAACACAAGATAGCACCTGACTAGGTAGTGTGGGGATGGGAGGGAAAGGGTAGAGTCAATTGATGACCCCAAGATTCCAAAGCTTAGTAACTCCTGCTTTAGGAGAGCTTCCCTAGTTCCTCCCTACCCTCATTCAACCCCATACTTCCTAGACCTATTCCTCAACAAGGAAATGTCCAAAATGCAGAGGTATCAAGGCGCAGCTCCACTCTCATCTGCATGTCTGGGTCTAGGAGATCTTACTGACCAAGAAACGATCTCATAAACAAGATTTGTGCTCTTCTTGTAATTTATGAATGCAGCAAGAAGCAGACAACCAATGGTTAATGAGGCAAATTCTGAAGTGAAGACATTGTGACCTACCCTTGAAAGCAGGAAATAACAGTCATTTAGGGATCTTTATAAATGAATGTGGTTATCCGTGGTTAATCTGAAGTGTGAACAACAGGTCTGAAACCTGGTTACCTGAAATAAAGTAACTATGAAATGGAACTGGCTTTTTGTACATCCACCCTATGTTTCATCATTCTACTATACCTAGCTATGCTTGTTCCAAATCTCCCTTGTTCGAGTCGACTTTATGCAAGAGTTTCTCCACTCACCACCCCCACTCCTGACAGAAGACCAGCATTATATGTGTGAGTTATATGAGTGTAGCAACCACTTTCTTGTTAAATAAAAATAGCTTTTCATAGCAGGAGGTGTTGGGAGAGGTCATGGTAAACAAGGAACCGCCTGTGGAGGAATTTGAACCTTCTTTTATATTTAGCCTTTGGGTTTCAAGTAATTGAAAACCTAACACTCAACAGTTTGCAACACATAGTCTAAAACTGAGCTAAGAGAATAGTACCCTGGTCATGTTCATCCATAAAGTTAGCCTTTTATCTCCTCTGAACATCCACCTCCATGACTCTCTTGCTCAAAGACATGAAAAGAACATTCACAGATTGTTCAGACCCAGTAGAAGGGGTAAGAGTTCAACTCTGCAAGCCTTCTCATCCAACACCTGATCCTACCCCAAGTCCTCTTGGCTGGTGGCTCACAGGGTTAAAAGTCTGGTGCTTACATATCAAAAGTACTTAAGCACTTGTATTGAATTAAGTGAAAAATAGAACACTGCCTACCAGCTACATGCAAGCATTTGGGGCAGGGGCGGGGAACCTGCCACATGTAGCCCTCCAGGCCCTCAAGTGTGGCCCTTCAAGCTTGGGTTCAGTCAAAGGGCTGTACTTGAGGACCTAGAGGATCATGCGTGGTCTCAAGGCCTCAGGTTCCCCACCCCTGCTTTGGGGTCTTTCTTTCTACAAGAAGTCAAGCCTGCAAAACTGATGCCACTTTGATCCTGTTGTGTCTGCAAATCCCAGGCTTCCATTCAAAGGAATAATTGTAAATTATATTTCTTTTCTGCTTCTTGTCACATCAAGAAAATGGAGGAGTTCCACACTAAAAGCAGTGGCCAGTAATACTCATGATGGCCAGCCTGCTAGTCCTTATTTGCAAAGGCTAGCATCTCTTTTGGAGGTAGCTGGGTGGCTCAGTGGATAGAAAGCTGGGCCTAGAGTCAGGAAGGTTTGAGTTCAAATCTAGCCTCAGACACTAGCTGTGTGACCCTGGGCAAGTCCCTTAATCTCTGTCTGCTTCACTCCAGTATCTTTACCAAGAAAACACCATGAACAGCATGGTCCATGGGATCACGAAGAGCAGGATGCAATTGAACAATAGCAACAAAAAGCACCCCTTTCATGCATTCCATTCTTCATTTAGGTGGCATAGTGGATAGAATCCTGGGCTTAGATTCAGGAGAATCTGAGTTCAAATCTAACTTCAGACACTCAGTAGCTGTGAGATCCTGGACAAGTCACTCAACTCCCACTATTCACTTCAGATTTCTCATCTATAAAATGGGAATAATGGTACCTCCCTCCCAGGGTTGTTGTGAGGATTGAGTGAGATAATTGTAAGAGCTTAGCATGGTCCCTGGCACATAGTAGGTGCTTTATAAATGTTAGCCACTATTGTTATTATTCCAGGTGTAGCCCTTGCCTCTCTGACTTTTCTACAAATGGGGCCACTTGAGCACCTCCAATCACTGAGAATTGTTTGCTGTTCAATCATTTTAGTAGTTTCTGACTCTTAGTGACCCTACTAGGGGTTTTCTGGGCAAAGACACTGGAGCTGTTTGCCATTTCCTTCTTCAGCTCATTTTATATGGCTGGTAGGATGGGAAGTAAGTTTAGGATACGTATCAGTTGATTTTTTTCTTTTAAACCTTCTTTTGGATTCCAGGTGTCCCATACAACAGAGATAACTGAAGTTGCTTTATCTTTGGTACATAATTTTAGAACATAATCAATCTGAGAGGTCATGGGTCAAGAGAAAATGTCTAGTCCTCCATCTTGTTGGCTACATGACCTAGAAGCTCCATTCTACTTTTGAGGTCATCAATATACTACTCCTAAGTCTTCTTTCTAATGAGATTCCTTCTATACCTCCCAATGATAACAGAGTTTTGGGGAACACATGAATCATGTTATCATATTCGAATGTAAATAGTTTGTCCTTCTTTGGTCCCTTATTGTTCATTATGTTTACCTTTTTACATTTCTCTTGATGCCTGTGACACTTCAAAGATTCTACACAGCTCTGCTCTCTTCTTCAGCAATTTCTGCAAGGCCTCTACTTCATTAAAAATCCATATCATACAGTATCATACTTAAGTTTATTGCTCCTGAGTCAAAGTCCCACAATTATTGCTCATTTTTGAACTTGTTCTTAGATCAGCACACAGTCTAGGGCTCCGGACCATTTCTTACCCCGGGTGCTACCACTGGACACAGACCCTCCCCCCTTATTTCTTGCCCTACAGGACTAGGTAACTAAGCAACAGAGTTGCCAATAGGCTCCTGTTCTAGTACCTTGCATGAGGTCAAGGTGCCCAATATAGGTCTGGGACCTTTCTTGTTCCAGTTCATAGTCTCTGTCTACTTTCAGTCCCTGGGCACTGAAATGCATGTGCAGGATCACTCTTGACCTATGTCCCCAGTGACCCCAGATCTCTCTGTCTGTCTTTCTATGCTAACCTGGACTGGAAAAATCACTCATTGCCCATTTTTTCCTTGGATTTCACCATTAGGATTCAGTCTGGTACATTTTGTAGATATATTTTTATGAGTTTCGTGCACAGTGAGGGGAGCTTGAAGTACTTTTTTTTTTTTTTTTGCTTTTTTGGAGGGCAATTGGGGTTAAATAACTTGCCCAAGGTCACATGGCTAGGGTTTTTTTGTGTTAAGTGTCTGAGACCAGATCCAAATTCAGGTCCTCCTGACTCCAGGTCCAGCACTCTACTCACTGCGCCACCTAGCCACCCCTCGAAGTACCTCTTACTCTCCTTCCCATTTGGGATCCAGCTCTAAGACAAAGGTTCTTGACTTGGGGTCTATAAACCCCCCAATCAATCTGTGGACAGATTTGGGGAAGGAGGTAGTAAAATAAGATGGGGAAAATAGATCTTTGTTTTTCTTTGTATTTTATTCTATGCTTTCAACATTATTCTGAAAAAGGGATCCATAGGCTTCACTAGACTGCCAAGGTGGCCCATGGCAGAGAAAAGGCTAAAATCCTCTATTCTAAGAATATCAGTTGCCAAAAAGATGTTGATCTGCACCAGTAGAGGAAGTTTCCCCATTGAAAATTCCCTATATTGATTAAATCACAGAGCCAAGAGGGAAAAAAACCAAAACAAAAACTTTCAAAGACCATCCAAGTGATTAGTCAAGAATTTGTCTTCAGAGATGGTAGAGGCAGTGACTTGCACCAAATAATAGACCTTTAAGTACCAAAGTGAACAATATTTTTTTTTTGCCTTTTGGAGGGCAGTTGGGGTTAAGTAACTTGCCCAAGGTTACACGGCTAGTGTTTTTGTGTGGGTGTTAAATGTCTGAGGCTGAACTCAGGTCCTCCTGACTCCAGGGCCAGTGCTTTACTCACCATGCCACCTAGCCACCCACAATATTTCTAACAAATCCATCCTAAATTCCCATTATTCATTGCCACAGATGTAATTTTCTTTTCCTATGTCCCAATGTCTTAGAAATGAACACGGTTTTGAACTTGTTGAAAGAAGGAAGAAGAGGAAAGCATTGAGTTACAACAAAGGAGAGTCTCATCCCATCTAACTCTGGAGGAAGAGGGAATAGTCTCATCTCATTGAATATTTTCTGATGATTTACACCAAAAGACCAATAAAATCCACAGTTCCATTCTACATTATAGCACAATTGATGTTTAGGACTAGTTACCTCTCTGTTAACTTCAATTTCTCATTTAAAAAATTTAAGGTTATTTACAAATTACTATCTGCTTTCATATTTGATTATTCACTCACTTTTGTGTGTCAAAAAGTATTAATTGATTGGTGTGTAAGGACCTACTCCTGCTTATAATTTAGTAGGGAATTTAACAAGGAAAAAAACAAAGTACAATCAGCCTGTAATAGGCATATTTGTTTGGGTTTGGGGTCATTTAAAATGCCAGAACCATATCTAGATAGACTCGGGTATCTTGAGTCTGTGCCCAATGCCTTAGCTAAAGATCATTTTTAAAGAGGTCAAATCATGACTTCAGGCCTCTGTGTCTTTATCACTCTAATGAAGGGGTTAAATTAGATGATTGACCCCTGACCTGGGCAGATCTTTTTCTAGTAGCCCCTAAATTGTAAATCTTTTCTACCAAATTAGGTAGTGTATTCAAAGCCCTTTGCAAAGAGCAGTATAAACATGGGCTGTTATTTCTTGTGCTGTTGTCTGGAAATGGATCTGGGGTTCCAGCTGTTGCACATTTGGTCCTTATGTTAAGCCTACATTTGTACATCATTTTACAGTTTATGAAGCACTTTCCTTCCCTCCAATCAACATGAGATATAAGTAGTACAAGTATTAATTATTATTCTTCAATTTATAAATGAGCAACAATTTAGCATTTGAAGGAATGGGAGCAACTGGTATGGATTATCTCTGTTACTCATCCTCTTCTCCACTCTGAACTAGCCCTGATCCCTGCCATTCAGCTGTGAGATGGGCCCCCAGGTCAGCCATCAGAGGGATACTTCAGAAGGCAGTAGATGGATATGAAGACATAGGCTCCCTGACGTGGGGGACTGGCAACACAGGGCAGAAGAGAGAGTGGGGAGGGGCCTGTTGCCTCCATTGTGCTCAGTAGGAGGAAGGAAAGTCACCTTCTCTATACCACTAAATTATTTTCTGGGATCATAGGTTGCCAAATGTTAGTTTTGGTTCTGTTCTGAATTAATTTGCCTTTTCAGAAGCTGCCTCTTCATTTCATTACTTTTTCTTCTTTACTGTAATGTTTGGGCCTTTATTCCATTTAAAAAATAATTTTAATTTTTCAATGAACAAAAGTCTATTTTCTCTCCCTCCCCCAATACTCCCTTCAGAAAAACAAAAATAAAATAAAATCCCTTAAATAGCCAATCAAAAGGAATTCCTTCTTTGACCTTGTCCAATACACATATAATGTATTTTATATACGTACATACACACACACGTGTGTGTGTGTCTGTATCTTCACCCCAGGTCTAATACTTCTTCAGGAGGCTGGTGACAAGTATCATCATTGATTCTTTAGAATCATGGTTGATCATTGGTTTTTACTTTTTTTGTTTTTATAATTTTACTTTTAGTTTTCAACATTCACTTCCATAAGTTTTAAATTTTCTCTTCCTCCTTCTCCTCCCACCTCCCCTAGACTACATGCAATCTGATATAGGCTCTACATATACATTTCCATTAAACATATTTTCAGATTAGTCATGTTGTATAGAAGAATTAAAATGAATGAAAGGAACCACAAGAAAGAAAAAAGCAACAACAAAAAGAAAATAGTCTGCTTCACTCTTCATTCAAACTCCATAATCCTTTCTCTGTATGTAGGTGGTATTTTGGTGACTCACCATCATGAGTCCTTTGGAATTATTTTAGGACCTTGCATTGCTGAGAAGGTCTAAGTCTATCAAAGTCAGTCATTGCACACTGTGTCTGTTACTGTGTGCAATGTTCTCCTGGTTCTGCTCACTTCACTCAGCATCAGTTCATATAAGTCTTTCCAGGTTTTTCTGAAGTCTGCCTGTTCATCATTTCTTATGGCACAATAATATTCCATTACATTCATATACTACAACTTGTTCAGCCATTCCCCAGTTTATGGGCATCCCTTCAATCTCCAGTTCTTGGCCACCACAAAAAGAACTTGCATGTAGGTCCTTTTCCCATTTTTATGAACTCTTCAGGATACAGCCCTAGAAGTAGTATTGCTGGGTGAAAGGGTATGCACATTTTTATAGTCTTTTGGGTATAGTTCCAAATTGTGCTCCAGAATGCTTGGATCAGTTCACAACTCCACCAACAATGAGTTAGTGTTTCAACTTTCCCACATCTTCTCCAACATTTATCATTTTCCTATTTTGTCACGTTAGCCAATCTGATAGGTGTGATGTGGTACCTCAGAGTTGTTTTGATTTGCATCTCTCTAATCAATAGTGATTTAGAGCATTTTATCATATTACTATAGATAGCTTTAATTTCTTTCTCTGAAAACTGCCTATTCATATCCTTTGACATGGTTGATCATTATATTGATCAGAGTTCTTAAGTCTTTCAGGATTGTTGGTCTTTACAATGTTATTTTTATTGTACAAATGTTTTCCTTAGTTCTGATCACTTCACTCTGTATCAGTTGATAAAAGTCTCCCCAAGAATTTTCTGAAACTATCTCCATCATTTCTTATAGCACAATATTATTCATTGCATTCATGTAACATAATTAGTTCAGTCACTTCCCCAATTGATGGGCATTCCCTCAGTTTCAAGTTTTTTGCCACTGCTAAAAAGAGATATTATAAATATTTTTGAACACTTGGGTTCTTTTCCTCTTTCTTTGACTTCTTTGGAGAATAGATCTAGTAGTAGTATCAGCAATGGTTTATACACACAGGTTAGTAATTTTTAGCACATAGTACCAAATTACTTTTCAGAATGATTGATCTATTCACAGCTCTACTAACACTGTAATAATGTTCCCATTTCTCCAGCTCCCCTCCAAAACTTATTTTATAAACTTTGCCCATATGAGGGGTATATGGTGAAACCTCTTAGTTTTTTTTAATTTATGTTTCTCTAATTATTCATGATTTCTAGCATATGTAAACACATGGCTATTGATAGCTTGGATTTCTTCCTTAAAATACTGCCTATTCATAGCCTTTGCACATTTATCAATTAGGGAATGATCCTTATTCTTATATGTTTGTGTCTATTTTTTATATAGTTTGGAAATGAAAACTTCATTTAAAAATTCTATAGATTTTGTTCCCACTTTTCTGTTTCCCTTCTAATTTTAGCTATATTTGGTTTTGTTTGTTCAAAAATTTTTAAAATTTTTATGTAATCAAAATTGTTTATTTTCTCTATCCTTTGTTTAGTCATGAACTTTTCCCTTATTTATTGATCTGAAAGTTCATTTCTTTTTTGCTCCACTAAATTTGTTTATGATGTATTTCCTTATATACAAATCATATACCCATTTAGTTTACCTTGGATAATGGTGTAGAATGTTGTTCTATAGGTAGTGTCTGCGAAACTACTTTCTACTTTCCTCCTTCCACTTTAAAAAAAATTAATACTTCATTCTTGCCAATAACATGAAGAGTAGAGAAGCCTTCCTCAACTGCCAAATTATTTTCTACTAGGGAAACCAGGCTGCACTATGAGTATAGCTAGCAATCACTTGACCATAGCAAAAATAAACCTATCATACTCAATGTAAGCCATTGAAGTCTCTTCCTGCTTTTTGTACCTATTGGAAGTGAGATCCCCACTTCTTGTTTTTCTTGCTAGCAGTCCATAAGATTTCTGTGTCAAACTGTTTCTGGATGCCTTCAGCTCTACACAATGCTCCTTATTTTGTAGAATCTTTTTTAATTCCTCAACAGACAACTTCAAATCTCTTTCATTTCCCTTGTTAACTCTTACATTTTCTTCCCAATTACCTTCTCCTTTTGTTCTTCTCTTTCTCTTCTTCATATTCCTTATATCCTCTAGCTCCAGTTCTTCTCCCTTTAATTTTTTCTCCTCATACCCTTCTGCTCAAATTGTTGTTCTCTTTGAGGTGTTTTTCTTTCTCTTCACTGCAAGTTCTTCTCCTATACCTTTAATAACCTTTGTCTCCTTCAACTTATAACCCTTCTCTTCTTTCACAAAATCTCCTAAATTTTTCTTCCACAAATTCAATATCTGGCTTTCTTTACAATCCATTTAAATGACTTTTACAACTCATGCTTACTCTTCAGCTCAAATTGTCCTGATCCTGTCCTCTTTCTCACAAACTTTCCACAAACAAGGCAAATGTTAGGATGGATATTGATCAACTATAGAGTGTCCAGAAAGAGGTGGCCACATTGGAGAAGGTTCTCAACTTATTGGCCCATGAGGATCTACAGAAGCAAATAAAGTGCTTAACATGTAGAAATTTTGTGGGGATTTGGGGGGAAATACATGGTAATTGTCTTTAAGTATGTGGAGATCTGTCCTGTAGAAGAGAGATTAGACTTGTGCTTGGAGTCAGAGAGAATAAATAAGTTGGAACAATGAGTGGAAGTTGAAAAGAGACAAATTTAGGCTCAACACACACACACACTTTTCCCAAAATAAGAGTTATCCAAAAGTAGAATGCACTGCTGCTTGCTGCATCAGGAGACAGTGTGCTACCTTTCACTGGAGGTCTTCACACAAAGGCTGGATGACCACCTGTCAGATATGGTTGTTGTTTTTTTTTTTCAGGTACACATTGGAATGAATGGTGTTGCTGAAAAAATTTGTCTTTCTTTGCTTTCAAAAAAGGAATTTTTTTGAAAATTGGTTTAAAGTTACAGATTAGTTGTTAATATGTATTGGCATAGATAGTTTCCATGCTGGGAGTTCCTTCAGCAAATAAGTCACAAGTCCAGGTTCCTTCTATCCCTCTCCTGCCAAAAAGTTGCATATTTTGTAAATAAGGGGAAGACAAATAATATTTCTTACACTTTTATATTCTTTTTCAAAATGTAATCTTCAATTAAGGACATCAATGACAGACTGAACTCTTGAAATGGCCAATGTGAGTTAACCTTGGGAAGGAAATGTTATCAGGAAAAACATACCAAAAAGAAATTACTCAAAAGCATTCAAGAAGCCACTCATAAAGGAAAACAGTCATTTCAGACAGATTTTCTTCTTTCATTCTTTATAGAAACTGGAGAGGGTGATTGTGAGAGGACAAGAGATAATATTCAAAGTTTCAACTGATTCATTCTGGTGCTCAATTGGTGAGGTTCTTCATTGTCAAACTGGTAGAAACTAGAGATGGATCAATTTCAAAAATTTAAGGAACATGAGAGATAAATATCTCTAAGCCCAGGTGCTTGTAATTTTTTTTATAGTACAAAAGATCTCCACCACCCTACCTCGCCACCCCAAACCAAATCAATTAATGAGACATTGCCATTGCTTCCACAGCTGGGGAGGAGATAATGAAACCTACCAAGATAGACAGAAGCTAACTGAACTTTTCTGAACCTCAACGAGATTAAGTTCAAGATCTGGTGAAAAGTTCAGGTTCATTCTTATGAACCATCAAGTCTGTTCTCTTTTTATCCAGGTTCCACCACTCAGATAAATGCTGTGTAGGGGGTAGAAGAGACCACAGTTAATGCTGACAGAAACAATGTCTTGCTTTCGAGGCATACAGTTGTTAGAGAACATAAATGGGGACTTTAAAAGAAGTTAAAAGTCAGCAGAACATCTGGGGAGTATCCTATTTCTTTGTCTTGTCCTCCTGTTATAAGACATAAAAACAGACATTTGCCACTAGGAGAATGTTTCGTGAAATGAATGTTGTGATTCCATGATGGGAATTTTGACTATTTGACTTCCCCTCAATTGGGCATTCCATATTGCTTTAGGGGTCTGAATGAACTTTTCAGCAAGGCTGAGTTATCTTAAAAAAGATTCCAGGAGCTCTTCAGTACTTAAGTGTTAATTTGTTACAGGTTAGACCCTCTCGCTCTTTTCTGGATATAAATTAATAAAATGAATAAAAAACAAAGATCCTGGTATCTGACCAGGATAATTAAAACTAAATATAGTATCTTCAAATAATTATGAAAAAGTTATTTTTAATTGAATTTTTCCACCA
Source organism: Petaurus breviceps papuanus (assembly GCF_028583685.1). Taxonomy (NCBI): domain Eukaryota; kingdom Metazoa; phylum Chordata; class Mammalia; order Diprotodontia; family Petauridae; genus Petaurus; species Petaurus breviceps. The sequence goes on along the minus strand of NW_027187378.1, from coordinate 21,907,437 downwards.
TAGGATAATGGGGTTAGTTATTCTTTAGTCCATAATCTGTCCATTTTACAGAGAGACTATCTGAAACCAATAGATCTGTAACATTTTCCTTCTGCTTCTCTGCCCTACCAGTACTGTCCTTGTGAGTGGTTGGAGTATGCAATTTGAAGAGTAGCACAGATTCTCTCAATTACCATATCCTGTTTCCATCCCTTTTCATAGGCTGTACCCATGCCATGATGCCCTTCTCCTCACTCCTGCCTCTTGGAATCTCTATCTCCCTTCAAGATTTGGCTAGTGTCACCATCAGCATGGGCAGCATTTCCTGACCTCTCCAGCTGTTAGTGCCTTTCCCTCTACTTCAAATTTATATTGCAATATATATATGTGTGTGTGTGTGTGTGTACATATATAAATATACATATATGTATATATACATATATATGTATATATATAGTATTTCCTTACTTGTGTGCATGTAATTTCCACTCAGTAGAAGATAAGCTTCTTGAAGGCAGAGGCTGTTTCACTCATATCTTTGTATCCTCAGCACCTACAAGAGAATCTTGTTCATACTAGACAATAAATTTCATTGAATCAGTCCATCACCCTCGAAATGTTTCACTGGCACCTGGAATCTACCTTTAGAAATTAATTTCTTTGATCCTCGAAGTTATTTAATATTTTAATGACCACCACTAAAAATGTAATTCCAGTAATGTTTGTTGGTTTGTTTTTGCACAGTGCCCAGCGCATAGTAAGTGCTTAACAAATGTTCATTGATTTGGCTGATTTTTATATGATGCTTGCTTTAAAGTTTCCAAAGGGCTTTACAAATGTTATCTCACTTGATCCTGACAACTACTCTTTGAGAAAAGTAATATTATGATTCCCATTATACAGTTGAAGAAACCAAGGCTTAGAAGATTTAAGTGACTTCCACAAACTCACAGAGCTATGCAGTGACTGAGGCAAGATTCAAATCCAGTTCTTCCTGACTTTGAATGCTGTGCTGCTTGGGGCAACACATTAAATCATTTACAACTAAAATCCTGGAGGGAATCAACTGTCTTTCTGAGAGTCAGGTCTTGGGGGAATACAACATAGAACACATACCTAAGGAAATAGAAATACCAAGGTGGGACAGAAGGACACAAGGTAAGAGGGGGCATGGTTAAGAATGCCAAAGACAAAGTTTGTCACAATAAACTTTGCCTAAGATTGACCTTATTCTTGTGGCCTATCCCTTGTTTTTCATTTGACACAACCATAACAGAATTCCCATTTTTTTAAGCCTAGAAGAAGGCTTTTGGAGAGATCCAGGTGGGGAAGTCATGTCAGTTGTTTTGTGTATTATGAAGGATTAATAGCTTTTGGCCAGAAGGACAGGCAGGCAAGAGTTAACACCATCTGTTTTCACTACCTAACAGTTGTTCAAAGCTCCCATACTCTGGTTGCCTTAACAGTGCTTCTTTAACCTTCAGAGAGGTCAGAATTCACCTTTGAAAACCACTAAATTAAATCACATGTGAAGTGAAAATAGCTGTTTTCTCTAAGGGAAATTTCTGCTGTTAATGGACAGGATTCCTGTGTGTTTTCCAAAATTCTTTCCCAGAAATGCTCTGGACACCTTTTACGGTTTATGCAACCCTATCACTAACGATCAGACAGTTTTCTACCTTAGCTGCTCAGGCATGCTTAGCACTTGACTTGAAGCACCCTCCCAGCAATTCTGCAGACAGATTTCTCTTCAGATTAGACTAATATCTTTGAGAGATAACACCTAAATGATTCCCAATTCTAGTTTTCACAGCTAGGTGGCAGAGGGGATGGATTGCTGGGTATGGAGTCAGAAAGACCTGAGTTCAAATCTAACCTCAGACAAATCGCTTAATCTCTGTTTGCCTCAGTTTTCTCAGCTGTAAAATTGGGGTAATAACAGTACATGTCTTGCAGGATTCTTGTTAGTGTTAAATGAGATAATATTAGGGTACAGCGCTTGGCACTGAGCACATAAAAGGCACTATATAAATGTTTACTCCTTTCCTGTTCTCCACCACTCCCTTCCAAATCATGCTAGAAGAATGCTATACTGGTGCCCTTGCTGGAAGAAAGTCCATCATAACTCCTTTACTTAATGTTTTCTATGCATTTTATTATGAGTGTTGGAATTAGGATGAGTCTAGTTAATTCGTTAGTGTCCATCGCTTTCAGTTTCCCTGTTACTTATAATACTTTTCTCTAGTCTGTAAGAAAATGTCTGTAGTGATTTTGCTATAACAATTCCTTTGATACTGAGATCTCACTCATGTAAATAATCCTTCCAATGATGCAGATCATAACTTATCCAGGCCCTCTCATCCTATACAACTCTCGCTTTTGTACTGTCAATCAATCACAAAGGGTTTAAGCAATGTAATGAGGGGCCTTCCTCTGAATCCTTTGACTTCCTTTGGATATCAGTGGAGAATGTGGACTGTCCAGTGGCTGGTTATCTCTCATAACCCACCTTTCACAGTTATACATCTTTCTGGTTATTATAGGATCATGGAATTATAACTATAAACTACCTTCAAGGCCAACTGGTCCATCCCCTTCATTTTTCAAATGAGGAAACTGAGGCCAGGATATAGTAAAGAAACTTAACCAGGTTCAGGGCTAATAATTAAAAACAATAACAACAACAGAATTTGAACATAGAGTTTCTGATACTATATCTAATGCTCTTTTTCCTGTATCAACCTGCCTTTCCAAGGATACATTATATTATTTATGTTGCTTCTATTGCATTATTCTTGTTTTGAAATTTATTAGTACCTACTCAAACTCACTGTGTACCTCTGCAATGAGTGAATGCTAACTTTAATTCCTTGTTCTTCCAGTTTTTGTCATGGATACCTCAGGCATTCTGGTAAAACCCACTTTGTCCTTCTCAGAATCATGTTTTTAAATGCATTAAATAAAATATATAGGATTATCAAGTTAATCAATTATATCGTTATGAACATTTTAAAACAAAAGTTCACAGACTTAAGTATATGACAAGCTGGAGAGTGTACAGAGGAGGGCAATCAGCAAAGTGAAGGACCTTGGAAAGGACCACAGGAGAATCAATAGAAGGAAACTCATAGGTTTAGGCTAGAGGGAAAAAACTGAGAGTGAATCAGTGTTTAAGCACTGGAAGGGCAAGCACGTGGAGGAGGAATTAGACTTATTCTGTTTGTTCACAAAGGACAGAGCTGGGAGCAATGGGTAGGAGGTGAAAAGTGAGCTGTTAGGCTTGGTGCATCTCCCACAAAATTTTTCTTTGATAGTTAGAAATGTTTCAAAATTAAATGGTTCACTTCAAAAGGCAGTGTATTCCCCCTCCTTGGAAGTCTCCAGGCAGAATCTAGATGACTGACTATTGGGCTTGTTATGGTGGGGATTCCTTCAGGTACAGGTTGGACAATTTGGACTCTGATATCCTTTCCAACTCATAAGTCTGTGATTTTGTAACTAATAGCCATATTGCTACACTAGTCATTTACTCTAGTTTAAAAAGGTAAGCTGCATAAGAAAAATATAGAATCATTCATTGTTATTATGAAAAAGAGAATGACTCCCAAATAATTCAAAGGCAGAATAGTCTCATTCTGATTAAGGTATCTTTTAACCTTGAGCAAGATGTAGTTTGCGGTGAAGTTTGTGATGCAAAATGAGGAGTAATTACTTGGTTGGTTCCCCCTGGTGCCACCAAGAAGAAAACCACTGGACTGAAGACCATTTCTTTGGTATCTTCAGTGCAGATCAAGCCTGAGGAAAGGTCACTAAAATATTTCCAAAGGTACCCAACAGTGTCTTCAGTATTTTTGTGACATTCCTGTCAATTCCATCATCATGGTGTCATCGTTATAAATTTGACATATAAACTTCTCGTGTTAGCAAAAAACAAAACAAAACAAAAACTGATCAAAAAGTGGGTATTAATTGATTGGGAAAGGGTTCAGTGAACTATGATATGTATATAAGTGAAATGAAAAAATTGTGTCATAAAAAATGACAAATGTGAATAATAAGAAAAGATTTCTATGAATTAATTCCTAGTGAAGTTAGGAGAACAATATAGGAAATGAAAAAGTCATATAAAATAAAGTTGAATGCTGAGTAATTGTAATGACGTTCTTGGCTCCAGAAAAGAGATGAAGCAGCAATTTCCTCTTTTCAGTGGAGAGGTAGTAGACTGAGGGCAGAGAATATTGCGTACCTTATCAGGAATACCTGTGATGCTATTTGGTTCTACTTAAATGTTTTTCTTCGCTATAAGGGAGGGTGCATGTAGTAGTGATAATTGGGGTGAGGTATATACTTGGAATGTCAAGTTAAAACAAAAAGCATCCATAATGCTTATTTTTATAACATTTTAAGAAAAATGGTCATACCCCCTCCCCTTACCTTCCCTTCCTCCCTCCCCACTGAGGACTATACCCCTTGCAATTGTCTCCCTTTAGTTATATTTCTGTTTTCTTCCAGGTACAGCCCAGACTTCTGACCTCTGCCTACTGTAAATGATTCTCCAACAGCACAAACAGCCAAGGACATTAAATACTGTACATCTCCTCCTACTAATTTTAACCTTTCATTTCCAAACCAATTTTCCTATCTAAAAAGCAGAATTGAAGATATGTACCTAGCTTTTAGAGCTACTGTGTAAATTCACTGCCATGAAGCCTGAGGAACAATGTCTGTAAAGCACTTGAAAGGAATCATTACAGTGATAGGCACATTTAGCAAGCTCAGAAAATACTGTTTAATTTCTTTGGGTTATAAAGTTGATCATTGCACATAAAAACCAAGCCTTTGCATGAATGGAAAAGTCAGTTAGAGATCCTCTTGCTAGTCAATTTGTCCAAGCCAGTAGTGTGAGAGGGAAGACCTAGGATTTCACAGTACTAAATGAGATTTTACGAGTCTCTCTGCTTAGTATCATAAAAAGCATAGACTTTGAAGACAATTTTAGTCAACTTCTCATTTTAGAGATCAGGAAACTAAGATTCAAACCTAGGTCTCTCTCAAATCCTGGATTATCCCACAATGCCTTTTTTTTTCTCTTCCTGAAGGAAAGGTGTTTGTTGAAGTTTAAAAGGATTTGTTCTGTAAAACTTGGACTCAGTCAAAAGGCTGCACCCAAGAACCTAGAAGGCCACAGGTTCCCTACTCCTGATCTAAAACAATTCCAAAAGACTCATGATGGAAAATGTTATCCACATCCAGATAAAGAACTATGGAATTCTCTGAATGCAGAGGAAAGCAAACTATTTTCTCTTTTTTGTTGTTGTTTTTTTTCTTTCTCAGGTTTCCCCCTTTTTTCTAATTCTTCTTTTACAATGTGACTAATGTGGAAATATGTTTTAAAAGATTGTACATATATATCCTATTGCTAATAGCAGATTGCTTATTGTCTCGGGGGGGAGGAGAGAAAGGGATGGCGAAAAAATTGGAACTCAAAATCTTATGAAAATGAATGTTGAAAACTATCTTTACATGTAATTGGTGAAAAATAAAATACTATTAAGTGTGAAGAAGAGATGATGGGAGAGAATAATTTCAGTTGAATGATAAGATTTGGAAGTAAAATTCCAGAGGATTTTAAAGAGAAGAAAGAAAATGGAGGCACTGACTGTAGATATTTTTCTAAAATACTGTATCAACAACAATGAAAAATTCAATATGTGCCTATTCTATGATAAGTAAATCATTGTGCTAGATATTAGAGAGATAGAAAGATAAATGAGAATTCCTTCCCTCAAAGTAGTTTACTTGGATTCTAGCAGGGAGAATGAAAGATATATAGAAATAACATAAATTACATGACAGGAATGTGCAAAACAATGTGAGAGTTTAGGAAGGGAGAGATAACTTGCAGCTAGAGGAAAGATTTCATGCAGGAGATGGCATTTAGGTTAGGTCTTGAAGGCTGGGTAGAATTTAGTAGGCAGAGCTTGTCTGCACTGAATAGAGCACAATCAACTTGTAGAAAATGAAGCAAGAGAAGGCAAGGAAACAGGAAAAATCGGGACATGCTCAGGGAACAGAAAGTAATTACATTATTTAACAAACACATATTAAGTTCTTTTTCTGTGCTAGGTTCTGTGCCAAATGTCAATAATGTAAAAATAGTCCTAACCCTCAAGGAACTCACTTTCTAATGGGAGACAACATGCAAATAAGTAGGTACATAAACATGCCAATTATGCACAGATATCAATTTGTCAAAATAAACCACACTCTAATTACATGTCAATCACATACCAACCATAGCTTAATGTTCCATGTGAAAGTCAGCAACTTGCTAATTACATGCCACAATGTGCTAATACTTTACTGTGAAAGCCAGTAGATCTGCTGGTGTTGGAAACACCAGCACCAGCACCAGCAAAAACAGCAGCAGGCACAGCCCCAGCATCACAGTAGCAGCTGGTGGTGATGATACTGATGGCAGTGATGCTGGTTCTCCTTGTGGTGACTGTAATGTTGGTGCTGCTGGCTTTCACAGTAAAGTATTACTGTGTTTTTCATGTAATTAGTGTGTTAATACTGCATCTCACATTAAAGACTTAGTGTGTTTTTTGTTGCATAATTGGCAAGTAATTAAGAATGTGGTTGGCTTTGGCAAAGTGCTGTCTGTGTGTGACTGGCCTCTTGTTGGCATGTAACGGGTGCGTGGCCAGTTTTGAATGTGGCGCAGCTGGAGCTGGAGCTGGAGGTGGTGTTGGTGGTAATGCTGGTGCTTGGGCTGGTGTTCCTGCTACTCTTGCTGCTGCTTCTGCTCCTTTTGCTTCTGCTGCTGGTGGTGATGGTCCTGGGGCTGCTGCTGCTTTTACTTCTGCTGCTGGTGTTGGTACTGGTGGTGATGGTGGTTCTGCTGCCATTCCTTGTGTTGGCTATGCTGCTGGCACTGCTGTGTCTGGTGCTGGTGCTCATGCTGGCGCTACTGGTAATCACGGTAAAGTATTAGCCTATTTTGGGCATGTAATCAGTGTGTTATCACTGCCTTTCACATTACAGTGTTATTGTGTTGGTGGTGTGTAACTGGCAAGTAATTAGAATGTGACTGACTGAAAAAATGATATCTGTGTGTAATTGGCATGCTGCTGGCATGGAGTGGGTGTGCTGTGAACTTTTCAGGTGATGCTTCTAGTGCTGGAGCTGGCGGTAGCGGTGTTGGTACTACTGGTGGTGCTTGTGATGGTGTTGCTCTTGATGCCGCTGTCAGCGGTGGTGCTGGGCTGTTTTTCTGGGGCTGCTCTATTTGGGGTGGTGTTGGTACTGGAGTTGCTGCTGCTGGTACTGGTGCTGGCTGTGCATCCAACCTTGCTGCTTGGAATACAGGCGGTGGCGCTCCTGTTTTTCCAGCAGCTGCTGCATTTGTGGTGGTGTTGGTGCTGGAGCTGCTGGTGCTGGAGCTGCTGGTGCTGGAGCTGCTGATGTTGGAGCTGCTGGTGCTGGAGCTGCTGGTGGTTCTGGTGGTGCTGGTATTGTTGCTGGTGCTAGAGCTGCTGTTTTTGATGCTCCTGCTGCTGCTGTTGCTGCTTTGGCTGCTTTTCCTCCAGCTCCTGCTGTTTTTCCTGCTGCTGCTGCTGCTGGTGTTGCTGCTGACCTTGCTGCTTCTGCTGCTGGTGCTGCTGCTGTTGGTCCTGGAGATGTGATGTGGGCTGCTGGAGCTCCTGCTGGCTTTGGTGGTGCTACAGGTCGTGCTGTTGGAGGAAAGGCTGGTGAAGATTTTGCTGGTAGTAGAGTTCCTGGTTGAGTTAATGCTGGTCTTGGTGCTTGTGGTGGTGCTGTTGGCTTTCACAGCAAATTGTTGTGCTGTTGCTGGCATATAATTAGTGTGTGTTACTGGCTTTCACAGCAAAGTGTTAGCCTCTTGTTAGTGCGTAACTGGCAGGCCATTATCATGCTGATGATTTTGCCACAGTGATCTCTGAGAGTAATTGGCAAGTTT
>NW_027187378.1:21868210-21899074 GCF_028583685.1 Petaurus breviceps papuanus | reverse complement strand
CCCAGCAGCTCCAAAAGCACCAGCAATTATGCTCCAAGGACATGCTAACACTTTGCCTGAAAGCCAGCAACAGGCCGCCACCAGCAGCAGGAGCAGCACCTGCACCAGCAAATACATAAAATATTTAGGGATCAGTCTCCCAAAGACCACCAAAGATTTGTATAGATTCTATTGCAAAGCACTCCTCAAAGACTTAAAGAGCAATCCAAATAGTTGTAGAAATAGCCAATGCTCATGGCTTTCTCTGGAGTTGCTAGTTCCTCTGGGAAATTAGCCTGCTTCATGAGAGGTATTACTCTCAATAAATAAATGCTTATACTTGGATTAGAGGTAGTCTGACTTTGAATTCTTTGAGATGGTTCCACAACAACACATCATGAAACCCCAACAGTTTTTGGGTGGGCAGAGCCCCCACTGCAATAGTTTTTGGTGTCCCTGGGTTTAAACCGCAACAATTGGAAAGAGATTGTGTTTTACCCCAAAGTCACACAGTAGCAGTACTTAAACTAGAACCTATGCATAAAAAGTCCCATTTTTCTTAGTCTTGCCTCATTCTTAAGTCCTTTATTCCTCCAATAATTCTTCTGGACTTTTTCTAGTTCTAGTAATCCTTTACTGATGTAATATAAATGAAACTGCATTAGAGTCACAGGCATCTTCTATCAAACAACTAAACTGTTCTATAGTCTTAATAGTGAAGTATTTGTCAGGGACTGAGCTGTTAGTGGCTTGTTAACTATTAATGATATCACAGCTATTCTATTGAAATCAGAACTATTTCTCTGAAGAGACTGTCTGCTTCAGTTCCTTCTGATTATTTGCTGCTACAATCCTGCTTTACTAGTTTATTTATCCTACAAACCTCTTGGATCACCTGTTGTTATAACTACAAGTCTCTTAGCTCCCATTACAAAGCAGATGCCCATGAATTAGTAACTTCTTTTTCTAAGAAGTGAACTAGAAGAACATCATATTAACAAGAGAACCAAGAATTGCATTACTTACAAAATGCTTTAAAAGATGTGCTACATCAACTTTTGTGCCTTTACTCATGCCATTCCCTGTACCTGGAGTGTCCTCTTGAAAACAAAATTATTACTAATCATTTCCTCCAAAATCTGGATTAAAAAGTATCAGTAATTTCCTTCAGGATATCTTTGAAGAACATTATGGTACAATAGGAAAAGCATTGAGTTTGGAATCAGAGGATCTATGCTTGAATTATTGTTCTGCCAATGACTATCTCCGTGACTTTATGCAAGTCCCTTAATTTCTCTGGCCTTTAATGTTTCTTCATTTGTAAAATGAAAGCTTAACATTAGAAAGTTTTCCGCCAGCCCTAAATCTATCTTCCATGATCACTCCTTTCATAGCCATAGAATTTTAAGCCTGGAAGGGACCTTAGAAATTCTATTATCCAAACCCCTAATTTCACCATTTGTATAGAGTATATGGTTAGCATTGGTTGATATTCATTTTTTTTTTAAAGCAATCAGGGTTAAGTAACTTGTTCAAGGTTACACGGCCAGTTATTTCTGGGTGTGGTGCTGAGTATCTGAGCCCAGATTTGATCCAGGTCATCCCGACACTGGAGCCGGTGCTCTTACTTGCTGAGCCACCTGCTCGCCCCTAAGCAATTGGGGTTAAGTAACTTGTTCAAGGTTACATGGCCAGGTGTTTCTGGGTGGGTGCTAAGTGTCTGAGCCCGGGATTCGATCTCCAGGTCATCCTGACACTGGAGCCAGTGCTCTTACTCGCTGAGCCACCTGGCCGCCCCTGATATTCATTTTTAAAGTACCTTCAAGTTTACTTCTGCTTATGTTTTCTTCCTAATGACAAGAACTGAATCTATTTGCTTTTATTATGAAAAATGTCAAGAAAGCAGCAGCAGAAATAATGCATTAACCCAGGGTAAGGTCAACTTTAGTACTCTGTGATAGTATGATTCATATGATATTATGATTCTATGATTCATCTGCATATGGTCCCCTAGAGAACTTTGGAACTAATAACTGTGGAACCATAAACCTCAGAACTATTTTGTGATTACTAGGTAAAATGTACATTGCCTAGATATGGCTTAATTAGTAATGAGGAAATCCTTTTATTATTTTAAAATATATTTTAAATATATAAAAAATAAAATTATTTTAAAATTATTTTCTATAAGCTAAAGTGAAATTTCTCACTGTGAGGACTCTTTCTATAAACAGGAAGAGTTGATCAAAGAAAACATCTCAGAACTATGTGAAAGAAAGAAGAGTTTGTGGGTATAGTGGTCTAGTCAAAGGGTCAAACTTGTTCTGTGAAGTTTGGATTCAGTCAAAGGGCTGCACTTGAGGACCTAGAGGGACACATGTAGCCTCAAAGCTGAAGATTCCCTGCCCCTTAGGCCTGGGGGAAAATTCATCCCTGAAAATGACATCTCATTTTTACAGATGAGGAAACTGGGGCAAACATGTTTAAGTGACTTGTCCAGGGTCCAGGATGTATAAGGCCAGATTTAAATTAGAAATGATGATTAGTTTTTGGTCAAAGTACTAAACTTTTATATTGCTTCTCTTTTTCTTCACAAAGGAGAATGAATGATCTTTGGATTAGAAAATAGAGAAGAAAAATGCCTAGAAGAGAGTTAAGACCCCATATAATCAGGAAATTAGAAAATAAAACCAGGTAAATATGTACTTCCATAAAGGAAGTCCCACACATGAGAGACCATAGTGAGCCTCAGAAGGGATCTCTAGGCTAAGTTTCATGATTGATAGCTTGTTTGATTTTGAGTCAAAGACCAACTAGATTAGAGACCCCCTTTTGGTGATTGATGTTAATACCATGCTTTCAACCTTCACATCCAAAGAACAAGTTAATAGAACTTTCATGTGATGATTCTTTGAATATAATCTTCATATGAAAGTACCCAGCTGGCTTCTGGCCACTTTTGTGTCAAAGATGCCTTGGACTGCCTGATAAAACCATGAATTTATCAGACTCCTTTTTTTTCCAAAATAAACATTCATGAAAGTGAACTTTTTTGCAGTTGTTGAATTCAAACTTAAATTCCAGAACAAGCCAGATCTGGAACCAGATTAAAGAATGAAACTTTTAATACTTTGGCCAGACTTCAAGTCTCTGAAAGCTGCTTGATTGGACCAGTTGGATCTCATTCAATGATTGTATAATAGAAAGGTTACATGACAGTAGCGTGTAGAGAGCTGGTCTCAAAGTCAGGAAAACCTGGGTTCCAGTCCCACCTTTGACACATTCTGACTCTGAGATCCTAGGTAAAGCCTTTAACTTCTCAGAATCCCAGGCATTTCTCTATGACTAAATTGCAAAGCAGGAGCTGATCTGTCAGGGGAGTTTCCTTCCTGGGATTTCCATATAACAATCACATCATAGGTCCAGTTCAAAAAATAAAAAATAAGCAAGCCAACATGCCTTTCATGGAGTTAATAAGGCTTTACACATGCCATGTGTAATATTTTTCAAATATATGTAGTTGCTGTTATGATTCACAAAATACAAGTTCATTCAAATAAGCATTTACTATGTGTCAGGTACCATGCTAGGCAGTACAGAAACAAAGAGCGAAATGAACCAGGCCTTGCCCTGAAGAAGCTTACATTCTATGCAGGAGATAATATCCACAAAATAAATATAAGATAGTTTCCAGGAGCAGAAGGGACAGCACTAGCTGCCAGAAGAATCAAGAAAGGCCTCTCATGGAGTAGGTAGAGATTGAAAAGAGCTTTGAAGAAAAACTTGGTAGAGTTGGTGAGAAGTTAGTGCATTCTAGGCACAAGATAAAAACAGAGAGATAGGAGGAAGAAGGCCAGGTGTATAAAAGAGAATATTCTATAATAAGCTTGGAAAGATAAGATGGTAGCTAAAGATAGAAGGGCTTTAAATGGCAGAGCAGTTTGTATGTGAGTACACGAGGCAAAAGGGAAGCCCCTGGAGAATACTGAAGAGGGTTAAAGTATGGTCAAACCTGTATAAACCACTTGGGCAGCTCTGAGGAGGTGGTATTGGAGAGAAGAGAGACCTGAAGCAGGGAGACCAATTAGAAAACCATTACAATATAGCAGGGCATATAATCAGTGCTTATTGATTGAATATTCTAAGAGATAAGGTTAGCCACATGAATGGAGCAAAGGGGACACTGTGCAAACAGAATTAAGAAGACTTGGGAATGGATATGATCCTTGGGTTGAGTGAAAATGAGTGAAAGGATGACCCTGAGATGGCAGACCTGAGCGACTGTAAAGAGGGTGGTGTCTTTGACAAAACCAGTAGGTCTGGAAGAGAGGTGGGTTTGGGGAAAACTTTAATTAGTTCTGCTTGGAACAGGCTGAATTTGAAATGCCTGAGGTAAAACAGTTTGACATGTCCAATAAACAGCGGGTGACATGGGATCAGAGGTCAGTAAAGTCTAGGGCCAAATAGGTAAATCTGCAAATGATCTGCATAGAAATAATTCAACTCATGACACAGTACTCTTATATACTTTTCTATACTACCTCTACTAGGACCTAGTTACCACAAGCAAGAACCTATTCTCTCCAAAACAAACCCTTTTGACCATTTACATGATACAGATCTGTAGCACCAATGCAATATTCACAGCACCAATGGTGACAACATAGTGCTCAATTACAAAATATAATAATAGACTGTCCATAAAGAAGACAGAAGCAAAACATTAATTTGGACACCAGAAAACCAAATTCCAACATCAGAAAACCAAATACATCATAGTAGCAAAGAAGTTAATAGACCATAACAGCACAGAGAGCCACATCATTCTTTAGCCTTTCCATAAACAACACTTAACAAGCCTACCTGTCTGCTTGCCTGCTGTCCTTTCTTTCCCACCCTCTGTTCTGACTCCCAGCTTCCTGTGGGCTCTGCTCCATCCTTCAGCAAACTCCTACTACAGGTTCCATGTGATTACATTCAGCCTATTAGGGGGCAAGGAAAATCTTTGAAGAAGAGAAGGTCTTCAAATTCCCTTAGGCTTATTAAGGGGCAGGGAAAATCTTCAAATTACCATTACCATTACAGGATCCTAGTCCTAATTTCATGCTCCCCTAGAGTGTTTCTATTATTTCAAGGGATGTGAAAGGGAATTACTATTTGCAAACTAAAGCTACTTTGTAGTTTTAAAAAGTTCAATAAGGGAAAAACCATGGCTTTTTATAGAAAGCCTCTGGCAAAAACCCAAATTCAAGAAAAAAATTGCAAGAAACAGAGAGGGGTTATAAAATGCAATAGGTTTTTTTGTTTTGTTTTTTTTTCTCAGAACTGTCATTTTTTTGGTTTAGGAAACTCTCATTAAGGAAACTCCCTCTAGGAAAGTAGATTGGTACCTGTTCTGTTATCCATGATCTTAAAAGATTTGCCCAGAACACTGAGAAGTGGGTTGTAGAGCTAGTATGTGTCCAAGGCTGAACTTGAACTCATGTCTTCTTAACACACAGGCCAGCTCTTTATTCTCATTCCATTATGCCTTGCTTAGACAAATAAACAAATTAATAAAGAAGCAAGCATGTTTAACCAAATAAAATTTTTCAATGCTAATAATTTATTCTATGGAAAGGGGGCTATGCTGGAGGAACAAAAAGCAGTGACTTGTGCAATTATATCAATAGAGCTCAGACAAACTGGAGAAAACTTGGTTCTCTCCATTTTTATGCTTTGAGAGGGTAGAGGGAGATGTTTTAGAAACCTAGTCAGGGAGCAGGAGGCCTCCAAGAGTGCCTGGGCAGGAATTCTACTTGTAGGTAGAGGATAATAGCCAAAGGCAAATGACCATCAACTAGGTAGTGAAGTAGACAGGGGGTTATAGCCCTTCGGGCATGGTTCCAAATTGTACTGAAATAGTAGTGTCTTGAGATGGGGTACCATGATTCAAGGCATGAAACATTTTTTTATAACCCAATACCTTAAGCTGGATAAGAGAATATATAGCTTATTATGGGTCTTGGTGTTTGGAAATAACATTTCTACCTACTAACCAATCAATGCAGTCGATCACTTTTTGGTATATAGGTCTTTAACTCTTCTGATAAATAACTGTCAATAGTTACATCTATATATCACTTGAAGGTTTACAAAACCTTTTCCTTACAATGATCCTGTGAAGTAAATGGTATCAGGTGTGGGGAACCTGTGGCTTCAAGGTCACATGTGGCCTTCTAGGTCCCTGGGTATGACCTTTTGACTGAGTCCAAGTTCTACAGAACAAATCCTCTGTGAGGTTTGGGTTCAATCAAAGGGCTGCACTTGAGGACCTAGAGGTCCATATGTGGATTTAAGGTCACAGGTTCCCCACCCCTGGTATAAACTGTATTATTTTTCTTTCACAGGCAAGAAAACTAAAGTTCAGAGAAAATTATTTACTAACTTGGCTAGGATCTTATAGTTAATGTTGGAAGTGGAATTCAAATCTGATCCCTGAATCTAAAGTCAGTGATTCACATTACTTTATCACATAGTCTCTGTTCTTCTGGACAATGATGTTTCCATTATCCTCAAAGATGCCTCATGGTACTAATGGTTTGCTGATGTGGTTACAATGAAATTGATTTTGAAAAATTCTGTCCAACACATTCCTTTAACAGCTTTTGTTTTGCGTGGCAATCATTCTCTACAACCATGAAATTGGTATTTTTTGCTGGTTTTCCTTTGTAGAAAAACTACATTTGAGGTTAGTAAAATTGTTGAAATGTATAGGTTTTACATTGGTGTTTTAGCCAATGCAAGCACCCTTACATCATTTGCTCTAAATCTAAAAATGATTCTGTTTTCTGTGTCCCTAATCTTCTGGTTTATAGAATATTATATATTATTTTATACCTTTAAGCATGTGAAGACTTTCCTTAAAGGAGCAGGTGAATGAGAACAATTTGTTCCATTGGCATGAAAGCAGCTAAAGCAGACACTGTGGATCACTTAGAGTTCGTCAGACGTTGAAGATGATAAGGCCATCCATTGCCTCCCAAGCCATCGCCAGTGGTCTTGACCTTTGAGGGTGAGTCTCATGACTTTGTGCAACTTTGCCTCATTTAAATCCATTTCACACAGGAATCAAGATATCACCCAATGGTGTCAATAGTCCTCTTTGAAAATGAGGCATGAACAAAAAAGAATAAGAACAATTAGAGGCAGAAGACCTGAATTCAAATCTGGATGCTGACATTTAGTAGCTGTGTTATCCAGGGTAAGTCACTTAACCTCTGCTTGCCTCAGTTTCCTCAAATGTAAAATGGGGATAATAATAGCACCTGTGAGTACCAAAGGAGATACTATTTGTAACGTGCTTAGCACAGTGCCCAGCATGTAGCAGACACTATATAAATACTTTCTTTCCCTTTCCTTGTCTTTGTGGGGAAGTATAAAAGGTATGTGTTGCTTCTGAAACAGTCAGGTTTTGAATACCAAAAGCAACAGTGGAAGCAGCTAGCAAAACTGTGTAGAGGCAGGACATACCACAAGTAATAAGTGTATGACAACTTAATAATTTATTAAGTTCCTATTATGTTGTAGCCAACTCTAAACTATGCAAAACAGTGACCAAGACAAGGCAAAATGGCATCAATTTGTTCTTGGATATCATTGTCACTAAATCTAACTATAAATGGCATTTTCTCTTAAATGTTGTGATTTCATATTACCTAACCAGATATAGATGATATTTAGCTATTATTTTAATAAAGAGTGGGCAGCAAGGTAGAACAGTGGATAGAGTACAAGGCCTGTAGTCAAGAAGACTCATCTTCCTGAGTTCAATTTTGTCCTTAGACATTTACTAGCTGTGTGACCCTGGGCAAGTCATTTAACTCTATTTGCCTCAGTCTACTCATCTATAAAATGAGCTGGAGAAGAAAATGGCAAACCGCTCCAATATATCTGCTAAGAAATGGGATCACAGACTGAAAAACAACTTAATAAATTTAAAAAGAGCATATTTTTATGGAATAAAAGCATATTAACTGTTAGGAAAACTGGAAAGCCATTTGGTAGAAACTAGGCATAGAACAACATCTCACACCATATACAAAATAGGTAAAAATAGGCACATGACTTATATATAAAGGGTGATACCAGAAGCAAATTAGGGGAGCACAGAATAGTGTACCTGTCAGATGTATCGATAATGGAAGAGTCTGTGACCCAACAGGAGAGAGAGAGAGCATTACAGATGTGAAATGGATGGTTTTGCACAAACAAAAGTCATCCTAAGTCCAGACCTGGCGCTCTATTCACCACACCACCTACCTGCCTTTATTTTACAGTTATCCCTCTTCAATCACTAGACATTCCAACGTAACCTGACTGTGGTTCTTCAAACTTATTTGAATATTCTTGAAATCTATTCTCTTGCTTCAGTATACTGGCAAAAGCTGTCCTTCATACCTGGAAATAGTGTATAATTATGTTTATTTCTACCATTTCTGGTAAAACCTAAACACGGGTAAATCTCCACAGGTCATCTAATCCAAACAAATGTTTACAGATAAGACTTACCTAAATCACATAAGAAACATGGTCATTCATGTATTTCTACATCAACCCTGAAGTGATTTCACAATTTCTTTCTGAAACCTATTAAGATCCACACCAAAGATTAAACAGCTCTTCCTTAAAATCTAATCTAAATCTTTCTCCAGTTTAAATGTTTCATTTCATTCTGTCTTCTCCAGAACTGAAGTTATTTCAGTGCCTTTTGCTGACTTGAACTTGGATGTTAGATTTTCCTTCAGAGGGTTACTTAATCCAATCCAATAAGCATTTATTAAGTGTCTTCTAAGTGCTAGGCACTGGGCTAAATGCTGGGGATAAAATTAATAAAGTTCCTGCCCTCAGGGAGCTTACAATCTATCTGTGGGGGATGGGGAGTAACACATAAAGGGAAGAAGGGAAGCTGGGAGTGGGGTTACCTGACTCAGGGGCATCTTGTTCCATGCAGTTGAAACCAGGCAGGGCAGCAGATACCAAGTGGAGTATATTGCAGTCAAGGTTCTGACTTCTCTAAAGGAAGGCATTGTAGGAGTTTGGTTATCTGTCCTCCCAACAGAGGGAAGAGGAAACTTGGGAAGTGGTGTCAATCAAGGCTGGAGCTAGCTCCAAGGTAATGAGATCAGAAGTGATAAGCTTAACTTGGGAGTGGCCTCTTGTTAGGTGGAGTGGAAACCAGGGAGGGCAGCAGGTGAGAAGTATAACTCAGTTCTTGGATAGCTTGTCAATATTGGTTCTGTTTTTAATGGCTTTTAAAGAATTTAAAACCAACAACTCTAAGCTTGTCCCCTACACTGACAATAACCCAGTTACAGAGATTCTACCTTTCCAGATTTACTGCACGTTGCTCTCCTCCATAGATTTTATACTCCAGACAAAATGGCTTAGGTTCTATTCCCCGTAATACGACCATTCTATTTCTCCTACCCATGCCTTTGCACAGTACCTGGAATGTCATTCTTCCTCATCTCTGCCTTATTTAATCCCTAGCTTTCTTCAAAGTTTACATGTTACTTCCTATATGGAACCTATTCAAATCCAACTCAGTTGCTACTCCTCCATCTATACATTACTTTCTTCCCTCCTATCTTCCCCTTCTCTCCCTCAGTAGAATATAAGTTCAAGGGCAGGGATTGTTGTGTTTTATCTTTGTATCCAAGCACCTGACACATGGTAGATGCAGAATAATATTAAGTGATTATTTAGTTCAAATTCACCGTCAGACACTTACTAGCTGTGTGACCCTGGGCAAGTCACTCAACATTGCCTTAGTTTCCTCGGATCTGTAAAATGAGCTGGAGAAGGAAATAGCAAACCACCCCAGTATCTCTGTCAAGAAAACCCCAAATGAGGTCATGAAGAGCTGGACATGACTGAAACAACGAACAATAACAAATTTCAAAGAAATGGGGACAGAATTCATACGTACAAAAATGTTTATGGTAGCATTGTTTATTGTAGCTAAGAATAAGAAACTAAGGAGGAACTCATGAATTTGAGAACAGTTAACCAAATTATAGCTTGTGAATGAAATAGAATATCATCATACCATTGGAAGTCCAATAAACATTTTAATTCACTGCACGTTTATTAAGCACCTCCTATGGGCCAAGTGTAGGGCAGCTAGGTGGCACAGTAGATAGAAGACCAAGCCCAGAGTCAGGAAGATCTGAGTTCAAACCTGGTCTCAGACACTTACTAGATGTGTGACCCTGGGCAAGTCACTTACTCCTGTTTGCCTCAGTTTCCTCATCTGTAAAATGAGCTGGAGAAGGAAATGGCAAATCACTCATCTTTGTGAAAAAAATCCCCAAACAGGTTATGAAGAGTCAGACAACTGGAAACCACTTTACAACAAATGTGCCAAGTACTGTACTAAGCCCTTGGGGTACAAATAAGAAAATAACAGTCCCTGTCCTCAAGGAATTTACAGTCTAATGGGGGAAGACAACACACAAAAGGAAGCTGAAAAGGGGGGCACACAACATGGGGGCATAATGCTCCAGTGAGTTGAAACCAAGAAGAGCTGCTGATGAAACCTGGGAGTTACCTGAAAAATTCTGATCTGAGCTCTCTGTAAAGGAATGCTTTGGGAGGAGCTTATTATTCCACCCTCCAGACCTTCAATCTGGCAGGAGAGGAGGCCGAGGGAATTGAAAAAGTGGTGAGAACCAAAAATTGTGTCTGCAGGGGGATGAGATTTTGGGTGATCGGCTCATCCTGGGGGAGGCAGAATGTTTCATGGAGTTGAAACCAAGCAAAGCCACCAATGAAAAATGGAGTTACCACTGGTGAAAGTTACCAACGATGAAAGCAATGGATTTGGAGAAAGAAGACATATTTGAATCAATGAATAGTGAGAACCAGGACAATAATTTATACACTAAATATAACTTTATAAAAATTTTTAAAATTTATTTTATTCTGAACTTAATAAATACCAAGTAAAACAGACATTTCCATATAAAGAGGATTGTACATGAAACTGTCCATCTCTATTATGTACACTGTTTTTCTTTTAAAATATATAATACATTTTATGTGTAACTTTTAAAGCTGTCCTTGTCTGATTCTGGCATTCCTCTGTTCTCTTCTGTGCAATTAAAAAATTCTCTCTCTCTCTCCCTCTCTCCTCCAGTTTCTTCTTCCTATTATTTCCCCACTGAAAGGAAAAAAAAAACAACAACAAGCTCTTGCATCTCATTCAAAACAAAATTCCACATTGTCCATGTTTGGAAATGTATATCTCATTCAGCATCTTGAGTCCAGGAGTCCAGGTAGTATGCTTCATTATCACTGGTCAATTGGAGTCATGATTTGTTATTTCCCTGATCAGACTTCTTAAGTTGTTCGATTTTCTTTACAATGTTATAACACATGAATCATTCTTCTGGTTTTGCTCATTCCCTCAGCATCAGTTGATAAAATCGTTCCCGGTTTTTTTAAACTCTTTTGTCATTTCTTACAGCATGATAATATTGCATTATATTCATATGCCATAATTTGTTCACTCATTCTTCAGCTGCAGGACACCCCATTAGTATCCAGTTTATCTGAGATAGTACACTTTCTGTACCATCAGTAAAAGGGAGAAGTTGGGAAGTCATTTTCAAGGGAATCAAGTCAAGGCATGTCAACAAGCATTTACATCATGCTAAGTAAACATTTGATATGAAGAAAGGCAAAACAAAAAAATCGGTTCCTCATCTCAAGAAACTCATAGTTGAAGGGGGAAGACAACCTACAAACAACTATGTAAAAACAAGATATGTAGATGTATATATAAAGAATAAATTGGAGATAATCTCAGAGGTTAAAAATATAAGATTAAGGAACATCTGGAAAGGTTTCCTGTGGAGGATAGAACTTTAGGTGGGACTTGAAGAAAGTTAGGGAGGAAAACAGGAGGCAGAGATGAATAGGGAGAAAGTTTCAGGCATGGCGTCAGCCAGTAAAAATAGTCAGGAGATGGAATGTCCTCTTCAGGAAAGAGCAAAGTCTATCATAAAGTGGACAGAGCTCAGGTGGGTGATGCTGTAAGGGGGTAGAAGAGGAAATGGTTCTCAGCAGGGTGGGTGGTGCTACCAAAGTCCGCTGAGAAGTTTCTAGTTCCATGTTACCTAGGCTGGGCTGAGCTGGAGTATTCCCGAGGTCCAGTGGGGTCAGGGGCAGTTTCCTGGATATGCATCAGTCTGTGGGTAGGAGTGCTCTGTAACAGCTATGTATGGAGCCTAGGTCTCAGAGGAATGGGTGGGGCTGCAAGCCTCTGAGGAAGAATCCTGGGTCTATGACCTGCTATGAAAAGATCTTGGGGTCTATATCCTGAGGTTGAGAGGGCACCTAGTTGCAGAGAGAAGTGCTGGGGCTGTGATGGCAGGTGGTCAGTGCTCAGGGCTCTGTGAAGGAAGCTGACTGCATCAGAGGGACCAGCGTGAGGGTGAAGCCCTGGAGAACAGCTGCTAGTTTAAGATTCCAGGGTTGCTGTCAACAGGCAAGCAGGGCTTGGAGCTACTGACAAGAAGCTGCCAGTGGATGTCTGTGTCAGAGCATGGGTGAAGCTCAGAGCAGCTGCTAGAAGGCCCCTAGTTCATCTCAGCTGGGTTGGCTTGGCTCCAAGTGGCTCCTGGATCTGTGGGAGCAGTGAATGTGGGGTGGGGTGGGGTCCCTGCTGCCAAGTAGGCAAAGTTCCCAGGGGTGTGAAGAGATCTCAGGGTTGATGACAGCAGTGGGCAGGGTGCTGGGTCAATGTGGTTGCATCAGTGTATGGGGGTTAGGTAAACTGTGGGGCCTTGGGCAGTCTCAGGACTCTAAGAGGCTGGGGTGATGTTGCAAGCAGCACAGGTGATGGTCAATGCATCCACTCTGTGAGTTTCCCAGGGGCCCACAGTCAAAGGTGGCAAAAGAGGGAAGATTTATGAAGGAATTAACAGCTAGCATTTACACAATGCTTTATAATTTGCAAAGAACTTTACAAGTTAACTCATTTTATCTTCACAACAATCCTCTGAGAAAGGTGCTATTAACATCCTGGTTATACAGCATTACCCAACCAGAATGTGTCTGAGGCTGGATTTGAACTTGGGTCTTCCTAACTCCAGGCCCAGTGTTCTATTCATTGTGCTGAGTAGATGCAATAAAATGAAGATGATTTGAGTTTTGTACATGTTGAGTAAACTCAAATGTTCTTGAGACATCCAGTTAAAGATTGTCAATAGGCAGCACAGAGATTTGAAATCAAGAAAGAGGTTAGGGCTGGACAACATATCTGAGAATCATCTGCACTGATAAATGAATCCACAGGAGCTGATAAAATCATCAAGTGAAAGAGGACAGAGGGAAGAGGGCCCAGGACAGCCTTGGGTGTCCCACCCATAGTTAACAAGTGAGACTTGGATAAGGATCCCGAAGAATAGAATGAGAAGTCTTGCTCACTGGTTTTCTTCTTTCCTCCAGGAAGGTGGATGCTGATTTATCTCACACTAACCTTCATTTGGAAATACCTTTGCCACCAAATAAAAAAACTGAAATGGGCAGGAGAAACTTTTATCTTAAAACTCCTGTAACTTAAAGAAATAATCCTTATTAAAATGGCTACAGTGTATGTCCCTAACTTAAATACCTAATTTATTTTATATTTTATCCTATGAAAGATGGGCCCCAGTTTTGATTTCTTATTTTTATCTCAGACAGCAGCTAAACGTCTGGATCCTCTCAAAGTGAAGGACATCTCCTGTATAAGGCCTACAACTCAAGCACAAGCTTGAGGGGAAAGCCCCAGTTACTAAGGCACTTGTCACACTGGTCAGTGGTATAGGGACATCTTCACTACCTTGGTCTTTGAGCTAGTTGCTTCTATGAACAAAAAAAAGATGAATGGCACCTTGGAGATAAACTTTACTAAGGAAACATTAAGCATGCAAATCAAACTGGTATCTAAGAGGGCCCAAAAGATAAATAAAAAGAGGAAAACCCAGGATATCAGAATCCTCCATGACAGAATTTTTCCAATTCTGGTTTACCTTAGCAATGGCTTAAATCTTTGCTATTGGCCCGTTTTGAATCATCAATGACATTTCTCCATTGAAAGAGGCCTTTAAATACTCCATGACTAATTATTCCGTCACTTGATTAGATGCTAAGCAAAACTTATTTTTGAACCTTGGTACAAGGTTGGATTAATGTAAAATTACATAGACTGCTGAACTCTACTCTTCTCATTATTTTTTCTGCTACAGAGAGAGGAGCAGAGGTGTATTTCTTAAATTCCTGAACTTCAGGTTGTCCCAGAGCTAAAAAAAAAAAATAGAGTCTAGTCAGGATACAGCCACTTCTAAACTAAAATACTTAACGAGGTAGTTTTGAAAACAAAAAACTTTATTTACAAAAGTAAAGTTATTTTTAATTTCACTTTTACATATTCTAACAGCAACTGAGAGCTCTCTGTAACATTGAAAACATTTGTTTTAAAATACAATTTGATGTCTGTGTAGTTCATTTTCCTTCATAGTTCTATTACATGACTTATAAACAACTTTAGGCTTAGATGTTTGGTCATTTTTGTGCAGAATTCATATCCAGGATAAGTCTGCTAACTAGGGCGATCACAGTACCATGGATTGTGGACTTCCAAGAAGCAGAGGAGCCAATCTTAGCAAGGCTCGGACTGGCATCTTCAGTTGCTTGAATTTTAGAAGCAGCTCAGAAAAATTCATGCTTCCTAATGAAACAGAAAGGGAAACAGGTTAAAAAATGTATATTTGTAAACACATAATATGTTACACACACGTGTGTGTGTGTGTGTGTGTGTGTGTGTGTGTATAAACACTCCATACAGAAATAAATGCCTTGATTTAAAACAAAACTCAGTCTACCAAAATCATATTACAGAATGTTAGAGCTGGAAGGAACCACAGAGATCACCTAATTCAACATGTTAGTTTTAAAGAGAAGGAAAAAAAAAGAGGCCAAAGGGCTGAAGCAACTTCAAAAGTCACACAGATATTTAAGTGGCAGAAAATGGATTAGAACCCAGGTCTTCATCATTCAGATGCTTTCCCACAAGGCTGAAGCAATTCACACTTAATGAAAGTTAGATTAGCACTGATTTTTTAAAAAATTCTCATTCTGTAAAATAATTTATGAAGAAATTCATTTAAAGAGAAAGCTCACAGAGCACTTTAATATGTTCATAGATATCAATTTTATTTACATGTACTAATTTTCAAGAGAATGTTTATAAAGTTTAATAATACTATGTGGTATTATCAAGCACAGAAAATGTACATAAATATTTTCATTCTGCATGTTATTTACACAAAAGCCAAATGTGGCTAATATACATTTAGCAAAACTTTTACTTGTCAACTTCCTCATTTAAATGAAGTAGTAGATAAAAGACTGCTACTTAGTCAGTCTCTCTTTGATGCTTTTAAATTACTTCAATACTTCAAGGACTCATGAGTTCACAGTATGAATATGCCCCCTACTAATACAGATCAAAACAGCTCTGTAACTTTGTAGTCAAGTCTTTATGAGGTGTGAAAAAGTGTACCATCATTCATTCATTCATTCATCCTATGACCAATCTGGTGAAAAACTCTCTAGAAGGATCAGTACACAATTACTTGTCTTAGACTTGAACCTTTTCCAGTTTTGCAGGAATTGAAGTTCTGCTGGCATAGCATTCGAGAACCCATGGATTACTTCTACACCAGAAAGATATATCAGAATAGGACTTAATAAAGGACTAAATCATTTAATGTTAATTTTTTTAAAAGGCTACATGAATTCTATTTTATTTATATACTTTCACATTTATTCAAAATCTTGAGAAGAATAATTTACATGTGTATCAAGATAATCTTTGAAGACAGAATAAAGATGAAACAGGTTGATTTTCATGAATGATTTGCAATAGACGACTGGTTTTATATCATAAAAGAGATTGAAAAATACAAAAATTACAAGATCCTGTAGTGTTTGTTTTCTGTAAAAACAAAACAAATAACAACTGACTGCATAAAGTATAGTACCATTTTGGAGGCTTTTATTTTTTTTAAATTAATTTTCTTCTAAAGTTTTGAACTTTAACATTTTAAGAGCATTTCCATATATAAAAAACATTAAAAGATTCTAAATGAAAAAAATCTCATTATTTTAAAAAAAGTATATAATAAAACCCACATATTACTTTTAAAATTGTCTTTCTTCTCCATGCTTCTTTCTGAACTACCTTCTGTTGTCTTCTGTGCACTGAAAAATTTTTCAGCAGTATTTTGGGGAGGATTATTACAATTTACCCCTTCCTTTTGCCTTCAACTTCCTCCCCTAACCCCAAACAAACAAAAAAAAAAACCTAAAGAAAAAAAACACCTTGGAACAAATAAGCATATCAAACAAATCAAATCCACTTTATGTACTCTGAGTGAACACTTCTTTTTCAGGAAGGGGTAACAGGTCTCATCATAGATCATCTAGTTGGTCATTGCACTGATCAGTTTTAAAGCCTCTCAAAGTCGTTTTTCATTACAGTATTTTTCTCCTTGAATTGTTGTTTTGGTTCTGCTTGCTTCATTCTGCATCAGTTCATACCACCCAAGAGTCTCTGAAATTATCTCTCTCATCATTTCTTATGGGGCATCAATATTCTATTTTTTTATATTTTACAGTATGTTCAGTGATTTTCTAATTGATGTGTAGCCCCTCAGATTCTTGTCTGGTTTTTTTCCCCTCTAAATTCCACTTCAGGATCAATACGTTTATTTTGCTTACAATTTTCCTGCCACTAATATCATCCTCCCTCAACTCTATTCTTCCGTTTGTTCCCAGTGTTTGATATACTTCTATACCTACTCACACATTCCAATTATGAGAAATAGCAAGTTCTACCCCCTTCTTCCTTCTTTATATACATTAAATTACATTAAAACATTTTTTTTTCTTTTTTGGAAGGGGGAAGGAAGGGCAATTGGGGTTAAATGACTTGCCCAAAGTAACAAAGCTAGTTTTTTTGTGTGTTAAGTGTCTTGAGGTCGAATTTGAACTCAGGTCCTCCTGACTCCAGGGCTGGTGCTCTATTCACTGTGCCACCTAGCCACCCCCCCTTCCCTTTTCTGTCCTGAAAACATCACACTCAAGGATCCAGCTGATTTACTCCCCTGAAAACTGAGGCCTGATTGTAACCTCTGCCCTAAATTACGCTTCCTTGTTGCCCCTACATTAACCAGTCCATTCCATTTTAGGCTTTAGGTCTTCCCTTGTATAAGTTAAAAATGGACTATAATAAATGCCTTCTAATTTATATCACCTGACTATCTGATTCTTTTGTAAAGACCATCTCTATGTCCCAAAAGCAGACCAGGATATCCTACCAGATTAGGCACAAGATGCTACAACTTTGTTTGACCAACAGATTATTAATATCAAGGCCTAAAATAGGAAGATAAATATTCATCAAAGACAAGTTTATCACTATCATGGAGGTTTTCCATCAGAGCCCAAAAGAAAGGGTGGGAAGGGGCCTCGAGATGCTCCTATTTGTGTGTAACATCATGCTTACTGTATCAAACCTGGCAACACTGCAGACTCCCAAATGAGATCCATAATCACTCAAAAGGGTTCCAACTAACTATTCATGCAGAAAAAAAAAACCTAAGTAAAGAACACTATTATCTAGTCTATGATATACCAGTTGGACTGTTCATGAACTTGGTCCACTAGTGTATATATCTATATCTATATCTATGTATCTACATACACACACACACATATATATATAGATATAGATACAGATTTTGAACACACTTTAGATAGACCAAGAACTGGACAGGAGGAAGAAAAGTGAACTGGACTGCATTCTGCATATTTTACAGTGCTTCTAATAACTTCTAGTTTTTCCTTGGGATGAAATGGAATCTTTTGTTTTAGTCCAAGTTCTCTAATTTTATTTATTTTCAATTATATTTTATTTTTTTTAATTAGAAAAAATCTTAGTATCCTATGCCAACTCCCTTTCCCCTAGACCCCAGATAAGAACACAAGAAAAATAAAACCAGTGACAAGCATAGTCAAGCAAAACAAATTTCCAACACTGGTCATGAACAGAAAGAAATTTTGTCTTAGTCCTTCACCTCTTTTTCAGGAAGTGAATAGTTTGTTTTCATCATTAATCCTCTAAAATCCTGGGATTCATTTAAATTTGCTTGCCTTTATCATATTACTGTAATTATATAAATTGCTTCCCTAGTTCTGTTCGCTTCACCTCCCATCAGTTCTACATGTCTTCCTAGGTTTCTCTGAAACCATTTCCTTCATCATGTCTTACAGGAAAGGATTTTTTTTTTTAATCACATAATTTGTTCATCTATCCCCAAATTTATGGATATTCCTTCAGATTCCCATTCTTGGTCACCTCAAAAAGAACAATAGATGTTTTTGTACATCCTTAATTTTGCTTAGTACAGATCCCTCCCTTAATGTGCTTTCCCTTTATTTTTTCTTTCATCTCCTTTCCTTCCTACTTGCCTGTTGACTGAAATGTATTTTTTTCTTTTACATTTGTTTTTTGTTTACAACATTCAGTTCCACAAGTTTTTGAGTTTCAAATTTTCTCTCTTCTACACCCTCCCCCCCAAGATGGCATGTAATCCAATATAGATTCTACATATACCTTAAACAAATTTTCACAATAGACAAGTTGCAAAGAAGAATTATAAGCAATGGAATGAATGAGAAAGAAGAAATAAAATAAAACAAAAGAGAACAAATAGTTTGCTTCAATCTGCATTCAGACTCTGTAATTCTTTCTCTGGATGTGGATAGCATTTTCCATCATGAGACTTTTGGAGTTGTCTTAGAACCTTGTGTTGCTGAGAAGAGCCAGGTCTATCAGAGTTAGTCATCACAGATATAATATGCCTGTAATGGTGTACAATGTTCTCCTGGTTCTGCTTCCCTCACTCAGCATCAGTTCATATAAGTCTTTCCAGGTTATTATGAAGTCTATCTGCTCCTCATTTCTTATAGCACAATAACATTCATATACCACAACTTGCTTAGCCATTTTCGAATTGACGGGCATCCCCTTTATTTCTAATTCTTTGCACCACAAAAAGAGCTGCTAAAATATTTTTGTACATATGGGTCCTTTTCCCATTAGTATGATGATTTCTTTGGGATAGAGCCCTAAAAGTGGTATTGCTGGGTCAAAAAAGTAGGCACATTTTTATAGCCCTTTGCTCTCCAAATTGCTCTCCAGAATGGGTGGATCAGTTCACAACTCCAACAACAATGCATCAGTGTTCCAATTTTCCCACATCTTCTCCAGCATTTATCATTTTCCCGTTTTATCATGTTAGTCAATCTGACAGGAGAGATATGGTACTTCAGGGTTCATTTTTTCATATCCTTATAGATATCTTTAATTTCTTCCTCTGAAAACTGCCTGTTCATATCCTTTGACCATTTGTCAACTGGGGAATGACTTGTATTCTTACAACTTTGACTCAGTTCTCTGTATATTTTAGAAATGAGGCCTTTATCAGAGACACTGGTTGTAAAAATTCTTTCCCAATTTTCTGCTTCCCTCCTAATCTTAGTTGCATTGGCTTTATTTGTACAAAACTTTTTCAATTTAATGTAAAATTATTATCAAAACTATCCATTTTGCATTTTGTAATGTTCTCTATTTCTTGTTTGGTCATAAATTCTTCCCTTCTCCATAAATCTGACAGGTAAACTATTCCTTGCTCTCCCAGACTTCTTATAGTATCAGCTTTTCCATCTAAATTGTGAACCCATTTAGACATTATTTTGGTATATGGTGTAAGATATTGGTCTATGCCCAGTTTTTTCCATATTATTGTCTAGTTTTCCCAGTTTTTGTCAAATAGTGAATACCTAACCCAGAAGCTGGAGTCTTTGGGTTTATCAAACAGTAGATTAATATAGTCATTGGTTATTATGTCTTGTGTACCTAATCTATTCCACCACTCTATTTCTTAGCCAGTACCAAGTAGTTTTGATGACTGCTATTTTATAGTACAGTTTAAAATCTGGTATGGCTAGGCCACCTTCTGTAGTGTTTCTTTTCATTAATTCCCTTGATATTCTGGACCTTTTGTTCTACACCAGATGAATTCTGTTATTATTTTTTCTAGCTCTAAAAAAAAAAAAATAATTTTTTTGGTAGTTTGATTGGTATGGCACTGAATAGGTAAATTAATTTAGGTAAAATTGTCACTTTCATTATATTAGCTTGGCCTAACCATGAGCAAGTGATGTTTTTCCAGTTATTCAGATCTGACTTTATTTGTGTGAAAAGTGTTTTGTAACGGTGTTCATATAGTTCCTGGGTTTGTTTTGGCAGGAAGACTCCCAAATATTTTATAATGTTTACAGTAACTTTAAATGGAATTTATCTTTCTAATTCTTGCTGTTGGGCTTTGTTAGAAATATATAGGAATGCTGAGGATTTATGTGGGTTTATTTTATATCCTGCAACTTTGCTAGAGTTATTTATTATTTCAAGTAGTTTTTTACTTGATTCTCTAGGATTCTCTAAGTATATCATCATATCATCTGCAAAGAGTGATAAGTCTCTTCTTTGCCTATCCTAATTGCTTCAATTTCTTTTTCTTCTCTTATTTCTAAAACTAACATTTCTAGTACTAAATTGAACAACAGGAGTGATAGTGGACACCCTTGTTTCACCCATGATCTTATTGGAAATGCTTCTAGCTTATCCCCATCACATATAATACTTGCTGAGATTTTAGGTAGATGTTACTTATCATTTTAAGGGAGACTCCATTTATTCCTATGCTTTCTAGTGCTTTTAATAGGAATGGGTATTGTATTTTGTCAAAAGCTTTTTTCTGCATCTATTAAGGTAACCATACGGTTTGTACTAATTTTGTTGTTGATATGATCAACTATGCTGATAGTTTTCCCAATACTGAACCAGCCTTGCATTCCTGGAATAAGTTCTACCTGATCAAAGTATATTATTCTTATGATATGTTGCTATAATCTTTTTGCTAATATTGAGAGAAATGTTATAGGAATGTAAATTTTTAAGATCTTCCCTGCCACTAGGTTAAGTTTACCTGGAACCTGAGGTGGGAGGCTTGTTTTTCAGGAAGGCCCACACCTTGGTGCTTTGTGATTGGGCAGTGGGTCAAGAGGGTTGTTACATTCTCTGACCCAGGAGGCAGCTATATAATCCCTGATGTGAGATTTTGTTTTGGGGCTCACTTTGAGAAGAGTTGTGCGATTTGACCAGATGAGACTCTGGGCAGCCATTGAGAACCTCCCGGCTTTGAAAAACCCAGATGTTGATGCTTCCTTCTCTGGTAACTGTGATTTGGTATGGTACATCCATGGTTGGACAGCTGGAGGCCTGTCTGCTTGAAATGTTTCTGTTTGTATACTCTGAAGTTCGGGGTGCTGACCTTTTTCCCCTGAACTAGGTAAATGATATGTTTGATTGATTAAAGCAAGACTGTTAACTCATTTTGAGCTGCTTTCCTTTAGAAAAGCAGATCTAAGAACCTGTGTTGGTAGTCACCCTGGGGACACTGGGGTGCTCACTGCAACAAATGTATTCTCTACCCAACTGTGTGTATTTTTCCTTACTCTGATCAATGAAGATGAGATTGAGGATGAAGTGTCAGCTACTCCCCTACCTTCTCTCTCCTTGTTTGTATAGCTGTCTACTTTCAAACTCCAATTATGAGATAATTTTCCTTAACTTTCCTTTCCCTTCACACATGCCCCACTCTTTTCAGTTACTATTTCTCTTCTCCCTTTTTCCCCATTCCTTTCTTAAGAGCATCAACACCTAAGAGAACTACACTCCTAGGCCTTAAGAGTTCAGATGGGACGAATCTATTATCTTGCCATATTTGAATGTAAGCAGTTTATCTTTGTTTAGTACCTTATTAATATTCAGCCATCTTTACCTTTTTATCATTCTCTTAACTACTGTGTTTGAACTTCAAATTTTTTTTACACAATTCTAGTCTTTTCATCAGGAATGCTTATAAGTCTTCTCTTGCATGAAAGGCCCATCCTTCTCTAGAGCACTACAATTAGTTTTGTGGGGTAAGTTATTCTTGGATGTAAAGCCTATACCTTTGCCTTCTAGAATATGGTATTTCAAGTTCTCTGATCTTTTAGAATGGTGGCTGCTAAAGCATGTGTGATCCTGATTGTGGCTCCTTAGTACTTGAATTCTTTCTTTCTGGTTCCTTGGATTATTTTTTCTGGCCCTTCCTGAAAGACCAAAAATGCCTG
The DNA here is from genome assembly GCF_028583685.1 of Petaurus breviceps papuanus. Taxonomy (NCBI): domain Eukaryota; kingdom Metazoa; phylum Chordata; class Mammalia; order Diprotodontia; family Petauridae; genus Petaurus; species Petaurus breviceps. Next base: position 21,876,760 of record NW_027187378.1, on the reverse strand, counting down.
TCTTATCTAGAATCTTAGCACAGAAAAGAAAATAAATACCCACCAGAATGAAATAAAAGAATAAAAATTCTTTCCATTCTGTCTATACTGCATACATTAAGCACTTACTAAATGTTTGCTGACTGAATGAACTCTGGTACATTTGGAAAGATTTTAGTCAAACAGCAAAAAGCATATTTCCACTTGAAAATTCCACTTTGGCTACTCTGTAGGTTTTCCAACCACTGTTTATTGAAGAGAAAATGCTACTATATTTCATAAGAATACTCCATATCATCCTGTATTGTGTAGGTGTTTCTTTTATTTTGAAATTAATCATTTTGAGTGGAATAACAGTAAAGAATCTGCTTGTATTTGATCCAAGTGTTGGTTTGAATAGTGAAACTGAATTACCATAATTTTCTTGTGAAAATTTAGTATATTACTCATAACAGTCTAATTCTCAGAACTTTCAGTTAATGTGATTCTTCCAAGAAAAATGAAAATTTCAGAGAAAGAAAAACTTGTATTAATATCTAGGTCAAAGCAGAGGTCTTAAAATCAGTATAGGATTTAGATTTACAACTTGAAATACCTCAGAACTTGTAGTTCACACTATTTAAGAAGTAGTAAAAGTTCCCATCACATCAGAACAGAGACTTATAGGAAACATTTCCAAATACATACCACCATCATTCAACCCCTTTCCTTAGAAGGTCATGCGATACAATTATACCTCTTTCTCCTGATCTTTGTCATTGTCACCTATTCATCCCTTACCTTCAGTCTCTTACCTCCCACTTAATTTGGAATTGGAGAGAGAAGAGCCTAGAGGTTGGGAGTCCAGGTAAGAGCTGTTCAAATAGTCCAGGAAAGAAGTAATAACTATGCAATTAGATAAAAGGGGATGCATGAGAGATATGTTGTGGAAGTAAAATTAACAAGTCATGGTTGGATATGGGAATCATTGTACTAGAAATGTTAGCTACAGCAATAAGACAAGAAAAAGAAACTGAAAGAATAAAAACGGGCAATGAGGAAATAATATTATCACTTTGTAGATGATATAATGGTATATTTAAAGAACCCAAGAAGACAATCTAAAATACTAGTTGAAACAATTAACAACTTCAGGAAAGTTTCAGGACAGAAAATAAATCCACATAAATCATCAACATTTCTGTACACTACCAAGAAAACCCAAGAACAAAAGACTGAAGAAGAGACTGCACTTAAGATAATTGCAAACAACATAAAATATTTGAGAGTCTATCTGCCAAGACAAATCCAGGGATTATAGGAACACAATTACAAAACACTTTTCACACAAATAAAGACAGATCTAAACAACTGGACAAATACTAATTCTTCATAGGTAGGCAAAAGCAATATAATAAAAATGACAATTCTACCTAAATTAATTTACTTATTCAGTGCCATGCCAATCAAACTACTATAGAATTATTTTGTATATCTAGAAAAAACAAGAACAAAAGGTCAAGAGAATCAATAAAAAAACGTGAAGTTAGGTGGTTTATCACAAAGTAGTAATCATCAAAACAATCTGGTACTGGCTAAGAAATAAACTGGTGGATCAGTGGTGTAGATGGGGTACACAGCTGTAATGACCACAGTAATCTAATGTTTGATAAAACCCCCCCAAAACAAACTTTTGGAGTAAGAATTCAACATCTGGCAAAAACTGCTGGGAAAACCTGAAAGCAGTTTGTTAAAATTAATAATGTATTTAAGACATAAAGGTTGATATCATAAGCAAACTAGGGAAGCATGGAAATCTCTATTTCTCAGATCTATGAATGAGGGAAGAGTTTATGACCAAACAAGACAGAGAGGAGCATGGGAAGTATATGGGATAATTTTGATTATGTGAAATTAAAAAGTTTTTGAACAAACAAAACTAAGGCAGCCAAAATTAGAAGGAAAACAGGAAATTGGGGGAAAATTTTATATAGCAAGTTTATACAGCAAATATATAGGGAACTGAGTAAAATTTATAAAAATAAAAGTCACCTCCCCCCTTGATAAATGGTCAAAGGATATAAATAATTTTCAGAAGAAACCATAGCTATCAATAGTCACATAAAAATGTTTTAAATCACTACTGATTAGAGAAACACACATTTAAACAACTCTGCCTCATGATAGAAAATGCTATCCACATCCATAGAAAGAAGTATGGAGTCTGAATCCAGATAGAAGCATACTATTTTTTCTCTTTTCTTTCTTGTGCTTTTTTTCCCTTCTTTTTCTCATTCTTCTTTCAAACATGACTAAAGTGGAAATAAATTTAATATAATTTCATATGTGTAGCCTATATCAGATTGCCTGCTGTCTTAGGGAGTGATGTGGGGAGGGAGAAAAATTTGGAATTCAAAATTATAAAAGTGAATGCTGAAAACTAAAACTAACTAACTAAATAAATAAATGAAGCTCTGAAGATACCAACTCATACCTATCAGATGTGCTAATATGACAGAAAAGAAAAATGACAAATGCTGGAGGAAATATTTAAAAATTGGGACACTAAATAAATGCACTGTTAGAGGAGTTAAACTAGTCCAATCATTCTGACCTACAAACTATGCATACTCTTTGACCCAGTATCACCATTACTTGATATGTATCCCAAAGAGATCAAAGAAAAGGAAAAGGACCTATTTGTACAAAAATATTTATAGCAGCTCTTTTTGTGGTGGCAAAGAAGTAGAAACTGAGGGGATGCCCATTAATTGGGGAATGGCTGAACAAGTTGTGGTATATGAATGCAATGGAATACTACTAATGCTATAAGAAATGATAAGCAGGTGGACTTCAGAAACACCTGGAAAGATTTAAATGAACCGATGCTCAGTGAAATGAGCAGAACCAAGAGAACACTATATAATAACAACAATATTGTGAAGACTTAGCTACTCTGATCAATACAATGATTCAAGACAATTCCAAAGGACTAAGGATGAAAAATGCTACCCACCTCCAGAAAGAGAATTGATGAACTCTGAACGCATATTGAATTTTCTTAACTTTATTTTTTGGTCTGTATTCTTTCACAACATGATTAATATGGAAATATGTTTTATATGACTTCACATATATAACTGATATAAAATTAATTGCTTTTTCAAGGAGGGGCCAGGATGGGAAGAAGGAAGAGAATCTGGAATCCCAAATTTAAAAAAATGATTGTTAAATTTTTTTTTACTTGTAATTAGGAAATATTTAATGAAATCAATAAAAATATGTGTGAGATAATTTGTTATTGAATGCTATTACGTTTTCACACACACAAAAAGTTTTGCCTTTTTGTAAGAAATATGCAGAACAAGCAGGAGAACCAAAACTAAAATACTATTATTATCCATTTTCAAATGAAACTGTCAAATGCGAAATGACCCAGAAGTAATCCAAAAAATCTCAAATGGGGAAAATGAAGACTATTCTTTGGCCTAGTGAAAAATCTGGGTTTTCCCCTCTTCAAGAAGTAAGAGAAATTAGATAGCGACACAAATAACAAAGGAACTGTACTACAGTGACTTATCATTAAAATTATGTCATACTGTATACCTGATTATGACAGATTTTGTATTCATGTTCTAAATAATATGCAGATTCTAATATTCACATAATGAATACTACTTATAAAAGACTTAAAATATAAGAATTTAGTTAGCATATAAATACAAAGAAAATCTGAATGAACACAGAAGGCAAACACAGAAAAGTGTCATGGACAAAGACAAACATATCTAGACATAAATACTTAATCTTTTGTTAGGAATTGACAAGCATCTGAGGATCTTTTAAGACCTAAAAAGAACATCATAATCCTCTGCTGATAGCACCAAGGAAGTAATGTGAATTAGTCACTTTTCACAAAAAATTCTCAATTACAACAAAGAATTAATGCAAGTAAAATGAAAAGGGAAGCAAAGTGAAAAATGAGTGGAAAGAAAGCTCCTTTTGAAGTCAGAGTGCCTTGGTTCAAATTCTGCCTTTGCTGCTTATAGCCTGTGTGGTCTTGGGCAAGGCATTTAATCTCACTGGGCCTCAGCTTCCTTATTCACAAAATGAGGAGGGGCTGTGCCTCTGAGGTACTCAACAACTGTACAAAGAAGGCAGATGCATAATTACCTTCTAATCCTCCAGCAGACAGCTGTCCTGGGGTAGGAACAGAATGATAAATCAAGAAGCATGCCAACATGCTTAGGTGAGATTCTTCTGTAGGCTGGCCACTTAGATAGGAATGCAGGCACACATCACCTCCAGCTGTTAAAGGAAAAAAAAGACCAACAAAGTAAATTAGCTGATGGGGATACACAATGAGATATACTTATTCTCGAGTGGGGAAGCTAGGTGGTGCAGATGATAGAGCACTAGGCCTGGAGTCAGGAAGACACAGCAAGTGTATACAAAATATACATAAAAATATAAGATGACTTGGAGGTGGGAGGCAGAGAAGGGCCTGAGGAGGCAGAAGCAGTTAAGAGACATTAGAAAAGGCTTTTTTTTTTTTGGAACTGGTATTTGAATTGAGCTTTAAACACAAAGTACTGATACTTTCATTTCAATTCACTTAAGGACATTATAGTTCACTTGTCCATAAATAACTTATTAAGAAGTAAATAAAGCATTAGTTGGGTCAAAAAAATTAAAATGTATAAGTACAAGGTGGGAACTTCTAGCCAAGGTGACCCCTTGAATGGAAGTAGATCACCTAGCGTCCATAAACTATTAACACCAAAATCCTTGAAGTTTACACCAGATTGAATAATGATAAAGAAATCCAATAGGGGCGGAGTCAAGATGGCAGAGTAGAAGCACAACCTCCCCATAGCTCTGGCTTCCACCTTCCCCAATCCATGTAAAAAGGGGACCCTGAACAAACTTAGGAACTGCAGAACCCACCAAATGACACAGAGAAGCTAACCTTCTGCTGAGGACAGCCCGGCAGGCTGGCAGGAATCGGCCAGCGCAGCGCTCTGGGAGCTGAGCCCAGGCCCGAGAGAGCTGGAGGTTTTTGCCCCAGGGCAGGTCTGACCAGCCACTGGCCTGAGAGACTCCAGATCAGCAGCAGCTGTGGCTGTCTCCAGAATTATCAACACATAGATGCGAAGGACAAAGTGAGAGGTCAGTGCAGTCTGGACTTTGGGACCAGTCAGGAGTGTGTCAGCTTTTGCCCCCAGGGTGAGAAACCACTGAGATGCCCGTCACAGCCAGCACCACGTGGCAGTTTCAGCTCCTGCCCTGCAGACTGTAGGGGGTCCAAGTGACCAGTCTGAGGGGTAATTGCTCTTGCTTTAACCTGCTTGGAACTGGATTGCAGTCTAGGGTGGAGGTCCTGGGGCGTGTGACCAGCTTGCCAGAGTGTGTGGAGGCTTCAGAGAGGGCACCCATATAATACCTCTGGCAGCTGAGAAAACCCCAGCATTTGGGATGGAAGCTCCCCTGTCTGGTGGCAGAGTCCTACTGTGGCAAAAAGCCCAGGTAGGGGTCAAGTGACTGAGGGGTGACATGACCAGGCAAAGGAAGCAAAACGAACAGAAGACTCCAACATTAGACTCCTATTTTGATGACAAAAAAGAGCAAAGCATGGAATAGGAGGAAGACAGTGAAGTCATAACTCCTGCACCAAAAGCTTCAAAGGAAAATACAAGCTGGTTACAGGCCATAGAGGACCTTAAGAAGCAGATAAGAGAAGTGGAGGAAAAATTGGGAAGATAAATGAGAACGATGCAAGAAAATTACAAAATGAGAGTCAACAGCCTGACTGAGGAAAATCAAAGTTTAAAAAACAGACTAACTCAATTGGCAAAAGAGGCTCAAAAAGGCAATGAGGAGAGGAATGCCTTAAAAAGCCGAATTTGCCAGATGGAAAAAGAAGCTTAAAAGCTCAATGAAGAGAATCATTCTCTCAGATTTAGAATGGAGCAAAGGGAAGCTAGTGACTTTATGAGAAATCAAGATGATTTTAAACAGATCCAAACAAATGAAAGAATAGAAGGCAATGTGAAATATCTCATGGGAAAAACCACTGACCTGGAAAATAGATCCAGGAGAGATAATTTAAAAATTATTGGACTACCTGAAAGACATGATCAAAGAAAGAACCTAGAAATCATCCTCCAGGAAGTTCTCAAAGAAAACTGCCCCGATGTTTTAGAATCAGAGGGCAAAATAGAGACTGAAAGAATCCACCGATCACCTCCTGAAAAAGATCCCCAAAAGAAAACTCCTAGGAATATTATAGCCAGGTTCTGGAATTCCCAGATTAAGGAGAGAATATTACAAGCAGCCAAGAAGAAACAATTTGAATATTGTGGAAACACAATCAGGATAACCCAGGATCTGGCAGCTTCTACACTGAGGGATAGAAGGGCTTGGAATATGATATTCCAGAGGTCAAAGGAGCTGGGATTAAAACCAAGAATCACCTACCCAGAAAAACTGAGTATCATGTTTCAAGGGGAAAATATGGTCATTCAGTGGAATAGAGGACTTTCAAGCATTCTTGATGAAAACACCAGAGTTGAATTGAAAATTTGACATTCAGATACAAGAAGCAAGAGAAGTAGGAGAATGTAAACAGGGAAAAGAAATCATAAGGAACTTATCAAAGTTGAACTATTATCATTCCTACATGGAAAAACAATAATTGTAACTGATGAAACTTTTGTCAGTATGAGAATAGTTGATGGGAATAGAAATACATATATGTCTATATATGAGGGTATATGGGCATATGAATACATATGTGAATGTGTGTATATATGTTTACAGGTATACATAGATAGAGGGCACAGGACCAATTTAACAGGAAGGGATGATACTTAAAAGGTGAAATTAAGAGGTGAGAGAGGAATATAATGGGAGGTAATGGGGAGAGACAGAATGGGGTAAACTATCTCATAAAGAAGAGGCAAGGGAAAATGGTTACAATGGAGGGGAAGAATAGGAAGGCAAAAGGGAATGGGTCAACCCTATTCTCATTGAATTTGGCTTGGAGAAGGAATGAAATACACACTATATAAGGTATCTCACCCTACAGGAGAGTAGCGGGGAAGGGTATCAGAGGGGCAATGGTAGAAGGGAGGGCAGGCTGGGGGGGAGGGAAGTTGGAAGCATCCATTTTTTAAAAGGGACGGGGTCAAAATAGAGAATAGAATAAGTGGGAGGTGGGATAGGAGGGAGGGAAATATAGTCAGTCTTTTACAATATATCTACTATGATATTGTTTTGCATTAACTACACATGTACAACCTACACTGAAATGCTTATCTTCCCAGTAAAGGTGGGTGACAAGGGAGGAAGGGAATGAATCTGGAATTCAAAGTTTTAAAATCAATTGTTTAAAATCATATATATACTATTATTAATACTATTTTACATGTAATTGGGAAAGAAGATATACAGGCACTGGGGCATAGAGATCCACCATGCCTTACTGGAAAAGTCGAAAGGGTATGGGAGAAAATATGGGAAAGAGCAGATTGGAGGAAGTGATATCCTATGGGACTGCTATTTTGGGGTGGTGGTTAGGAGAAAAACGGGGAGAAAATTTGTAACTCAAAATCTGGCGGAAATGAATGATGTAAATCAGAAGTTAATAAAGCATTTGAAAAATGAAAAAACAGGGAAGGAAGGAAGGAAGGAAGGAAGGAAGGAAGGAAGGAAGGAAGGAAGGAAGGAAGGAAGAAAGAGAGGAGGGAGGAAGGGAGGAAGAGAGAAAGAGAAAGAGAAAGAAAGAAAAAATAAAGTATGTACCTTTTACATGAAACTTTTCTAGAAATTCTCATATCATTTGACTTATAAAAGAAATGACCCTTCCTATTATCATAATAAAACATTAACCTTCTCTGAGTCAAATCTTTCTTTCCATGGACAAACTAGCAATGTTAGGTACATGATCAAAGTTCCTAAAAATTCACTCATGGAGCTGAAGAATACACATTCATTCATTCATCAGACCAATACGCATTTATTAAATACATACTATATAAGCAGCACTAAAGTTTTTTTAGAAGAAGTAAATTATTCCTATTCTCAAATTACTTATAGTAGGTAATTAAGCACACAAGAAATAATTAGGGGATATATTCCCTAGTGTCCATATTCATAGTAAAGATATTTTATACACAAATGCCAGAAAAAGAAAAGAAAGTTTAGAAGCATGACAATTACCTGTTTAGAACAAATGCAGTTTTATTTAAAGCTTCAAATAGAAAAGACACTGTTTGAGACTTGCTTGAGGACATTTTTCAGAAGGTGTAGTTAAAACAGGTATACATATTTCAGGTCACTAAAATAGAAATGTTAATTCCTAAATAGGTGTAATGGGAATGTAAATTTTTAAGATCTTCCCTGCACCTAGGCTAACGTTCACCTGGAGCCTGGGGTGGGAGGCTTGTTTTTCAGTAGATACTTTTTGATTGGACAGTGGGTCCAGAAGGTTGTTATATTCTCTGAGCCAGGAGAAGGCTATATAAACCCTGATTTGAGGCTTTGTTTTGGGGCTCACTTTGAGAAGTGTTCTGTGATTTGATCAGATGAGAC
>NW_027187378.1:21763513-21868200 GCF_028583685.1 Petaurus breviceps papuanus | reverse complement strand
CACTTTGAGAAGTGTTCTGTGATTTGATCAGATGAGACTCTGGGAAGCTGTTGTTGAGAGCCCCCCGGCTTTGAAAAACCCAGATGTTGATTTGGTATGGATGTAATGGTTGCACAGATTGAAAATGTCTACTTGATCTGTCTCTCTGTCTTGATAATTCTGTCTGTATACTCTGAAGTTCGGGGTGTTGACCTTTTTCCCCTGAACTAGGTAAACGATATATATCTGACTGATTAAATAAGCTTGTTAACCCATTTTGAGTTGCTTTCCTTTAACAAAGCAGATCTAAGAACCTGTGTTGTCAGCCACCCTGGGGACGCTGGGGTGCTTGCTGATATAATAGGTCATCTGGTTTCTATTCAGATAATTCTTCCCTCATCAAAGAAAACATGCTTTTAAAAACAAAGGCGCATTGTAGATTAAAAATCAATGTTGCCTCATGTTTCATTTACCTTGTAACCATTGATCCAAAGCATTATCAATTGTGCACTTCATCACAGGAAGGAATTCAGAGTTCATAAAAAGTCCTCGACTAGGGATCTTCTGCATTCTCTCCTGGTGGCTTCTGGAGCTGAAGAATTCTAATACCAACTTTATTTGCCAAAGTTCAAAAGTCTCTGACATTTCCCTTCTTTCTAGTCTTCTAACAGCCTTGAAGAGAAAATACAAAATAGAAATAGTGATGTTTTACCTACCCAATTTTTATGAATAAGTGAAATCACTATGCAAGGTTCCTATGCCAGAATTTAATAATTCTGGTGCATTTAAAGCCTACTCCATTTCCACATGTTGCCAAGTGAGAAAGTCATTTTCCTCCTCTTTTTGGGTGGCTTTTACCCTAGAGAAGTGCCTACTAGTCAATAAACATTTACTAAAAGCCTTAATTACTATATGTAGGTTATGCTGTGCTATTATTTTTATTGTATCCATCTGTCTGTCTTTGGTGGATGACATCTCTTTAATTTGGGTGCCAAGAAGAATCTCTATCAAGTTGAAATCAATCACCTTTGAAAAATAGCAAAGGATGGTAAAACCATGGTGTGTATAAAATATACCTGATTCCTAGCTTCAGTACCCCAGAACTCTCGAGTCTACAGTGGGTCAGAAAGTACATTCTTTGGGGAAGTTTCTATTCTTGTCTTTGTGTCCCCAGTGCCTAGCCCAGGCTGTACTACATGGTATGCCTCCTTCAAATATTTGCTGAATTTCAATCTCTCAAAATGAAGAGAGACAACCAAACTTGGAGGGAAGAGAACTAGGCAGAATCTGAGATGGAAAAAGTGAATAAAACATGAGCAATTCAATTCCAATATTCCTCAATTTTTCACTAAATGCAAAGCAGAGGAAAAGTCCCTACTCTTAAAAAAGTGCCTTCTACTGTATTTATATGGATAAATAAATACAGAGTAATTTGTGAAAGAGAATACTAATGGGAAGAGAGAGAAGAGATTTCCAAAAAGTGGTAACTTCTGAGCTAAACCTATAATTAAAGAAAACTAAGGATTCTTAGGAGGCGGAGCTAGGGAGGAAGTGCATTCTATGTATGCAGGGCAGTTTATGTAAAAACATGGGGGAGATAGGAGATGGAATGCTGAGACCTATGAATAACTAACTAGTATTTCAGTTTGGTGGGGAAAATAACAGGAAAGGGAAGGAATATGAGCTATCTGGAAAAGTAGACTGGCGATAGGTTGGAAAAGGCTTAATGTTAGGCTGAAGAGCAGAAAAGAAGCAGCACAGATGAAACATCTCTGGAGTCTACTTATTTCCAATAATCTGCTCCATAGTCACTACGTGGCAGAAAGCAGGGAAGAAAAACCAGTCTGAAGAAGGTGGACCATTGATATCTGAAGGCGGTAGAGAGAGGGCCAGGCAAAGAGTCAGGGAGACCCAATTCAAATCCTGCCTTAGATACTTACTAGTTGTGTGATCCTGTGCAAGTTATTTAACCTCTGTCTGTCTTAGTTTCTTCATCTGTAAAAGGGATATAATAATAGCACCTATCTTCCAGAGTTGTTATGAGGATCAAATCAGATATCTGCAAAGTGCTTAGCTCAAGCCAGGCACATAGTAGGTGCTAGATAAATGTTATTGGCTATCATTATTATTATTGTTAAAATAAGGATCTTACCTCCCTCTATTTCTTTGAAAAGGGGAAGGGATAGGGGGATCAATGTGAAACATTGCATGTAACATTACACTTTTTTGAAATGTTACTTAGAGGCATTTAGGTGGCACCATACTGTACTTGGAGTTGAAAGGATCTGATATAAAACCCAACTTCAGATCCTGAGGAAGTCACCAACCACGGTCTGCCTTAGTTTCCTCACCTACAAAATGGTGATAACAGCTTCTGCCTTAGAGGATTATTTTGAGGAGCAAATGAGTTAACATATGTAAAGTGCTTTGCAAACTTTAAAGTGACATATAAATGTTGGTTATTGTTATTTCTTTTTTATTCTTCATTATAAAAGACGGGTTTTTTTGGGAGAGGGTAGACAGTACAGTAGTAAATAAAGGGACACAACAATAAAGGATATGAATAAAAATATATTTTTGAAAAAAATAGGTCTTATCAAGAAGGTTGCTTTGTTTACAAATACCTTCCAATAGCTACCTTTTTGATGGCAGAAATTTCATAATTAAAGATTAATTTACTGGCTGGTTTTAGTCCCTGTTAAAATGCAAATGATTTGGATAGGAAACAATTTAAGTTTTATCAGTCATTTTTACCTTTGTGTATGAATGAGTTCATCTGATTAGTTCCTAAGATGTTGATAGAGGAAAATATGAAGCAATCAGATATTTGAGGGGAATGGGAAGAAAAAGGACTCCCCAAAGGAAGCACAGAAGGGAAATAAAAAGGGAAGACTGGAAACACTAAAGGCACATTTTGCCTACTTCATAAAATTATGTAGAGCAAGCCCTTAACAATATTATCTTCACCATTCTTAATGTGTAGGGATGATTTTTTTAAAAATGCTGTATGAATATTTGATGACCTTGAATATATTGAAAAGATGCTTATTTCTGAGAAGGATATAGAAACCAATAAGGTAAGAATAACAAATATCACTGGCAAGAAACACAAAATCACATCAAAACATTTTTCCCCAACCCCACTCTCTACTCATCAAGTACCTGATCTATTGCGATATATGCAGGCAGCATCTCTGGATTCTCCTGAGTGACACATTCATAAAGTATTGAAGAAAAGAGATCAAGAATTTCCTGTTTCTGAAAGACATAAATTTGTATACAGTGTGTACAGAATACAGATATTTTCTTAACTGAATATTTATTAAGTATCTCCTGTGCACAGTATTATGCTAGATACCATAAGGGATACAAAAGTATCACAGTCTCCTTTGTTAAATAAGCATCTTAAAATCTACTTGAGACTAAAACGTACCTGAAATCAATCTAAATGACAATAAAGGAGGGCTTATTAAAGGATAATGTATCTAATATCTCAAAGGTATGTAATTTTAGAGATGTTTTTTGTCTCCAAAACAGATTATGAACTCTCCTTGAGAATTGCTGTAGCTCAAAGCCAACAAACATACCATCAGCTTGTGGCTAATTTAGTGATGAGGTCCTCCAAATTTAGGTTGGACCTTTAATGACAGACATTAAGCTTTTCCAAACATCTGCCGGAGTGTCTATTCTGCTGGCACAACCCTTATATATCCAGGGTCACCTCCTAACCACAACAAGATATCAGTTAATTGGATTAAGCTGCAAAAATGAATGGTACAAAAAAAGTATTACAAGAATACGGAAATGAGAAATATCAGCAAGGGATGGAATGAATAGGCAAGATACTATGAAGGAGATGAAATCTGAAAGAATTAATAAGAAGAGAATCAGACATGATAGAGGAGAGAAGTCACTGAAATAATGGCAGGAAAGGTAGGGATAGGGGAATACAGCATGGGTGACAATGAAATGAACTCTGTACTGGTGGTAGTATTATGTATTATGTAAGTAGTAGTATTAAGACCAATAAAACAAGTAGAATTATGTAGGATGGACATCAAATTAATGGAATATATTATCTCAAGCAATACTTGTGGCTGAAAACAGAAATCTAAATTCAAAAAAGTCTTAGATAAATTTAGGTATAGATCCATAATAGATTATTAAAGGAATGAGGTTTTTGAGAGTATGTTCCTAACTTCCTGAATTTGTCATCAGAGATGATAAATGATCTTTTTCTAACCATTCTTTAATGTCACTATCAGAAAATGAGGCTATAAATGGCCTGCTAGTTTAGTTTCCAATGCATTTCTTTTTTTTTTTTTTAAAGCAATCGGGGTTAATTAACTTGCTCAAGGTTACAAGGCCAGTTATTTCTGGGTGTGGTGCTGAGTATCTAAGCCCAGATTTGATCCCCAGGTCATCCCGATACTGGAGCTGGTGCTCTTACTCGCTGAGCCACCTCGCCACCCCAAAGCAATTGGGGTTACGTAACTTGCTCAAGGTTACATGGCCAGGTGTTTCTGCGTGGGTACTGAGTGTCTGAGCCTGGGATTCGATCCCCAGGTCATCCTAACACTGGAGCTGGTGCTCTTACTTGCTGTGCTACCTGGCCGCCCCATCCAATGCATTTCTTATATTCTTAAACTCAAGTATCAAGGTTTTAAGACAATGAGCAATTCTTTCTCTGTTTCATACAAAAACGTCTCACTTCTAATGCCATCAGTATCTAAAAGGTTAAAAAATGTTTTTTATTGTCCAAAAACCAATAGGAGAAACAACTAAAAACATTAGCAATGGTGCTTTAATAAAATACCTGGCCCAAGTTCACAGCTGGTTTGCAGAAATATTCAGCAAATGACAAAAGTGCTGGATCAGAGGTGAAAGCTGAAATAGCTTCTGGCTAAAAGAAAATAAAATGTAAATAAGCTCCAGGAGTTTATTCATTGTTCAAACTTCAAATACATACAGTTATAACAGACCCTTTCTTCCCCTGAATGATATTTCTCTAAAACTCATGTTAGGCCCAAATAAAAAACTTAATGGAATTTAATCAAATTCTTGCTAAGAGAATATGTAAAACATCTGCACAAGTAAGAAATCAGGCTACAGACCTACTAAACACTAACCATGAAAAAAAAAAAACCTCTCCTAATTATCTCAAAGGGACCATACAACACTAGTTCTCTACATTGTCAGTGCCTCACTAAAAAAATCCAAGGCTGAGGAAAAGATTTAACTTTAAAAACAAAACCAAAAATCATACTGAAAGAAGTAGGAAAAGAGTAACTAAAAATAAGTCAGAAAACAAGGGCTTTCAGTATATGTCTATGCTCTTTTCAAAATACCAGATATAGAGGTAGAAAGGACTTCAGCAACCATCTAGAACAGTAGCGTCAAACTCAAATAGAAACAGAGGCCAATTGACTCAGAAAACCATAAATTAATATTATCCATGTTGTACTATATTTTTATTTATTTCGTTGAAAATTTCTCAATTACATTTTAATCTAGTTCAGGCTGCACTCAGGAAGCATGGCCTTCAGTTCTCAAGTTTGACACCTCTGATCTGGGACACCCTCCCCACCTACACCCCATTTTAAAGGTGAGGAAACTAAGACCCTGGGAAGTTAGGTTACTTGTCCAAGGTCACACAGGTAGCGAGAGTCAGAGGTAGGGTTTGAATCCAGGTCCTAGGAACTTAGAAAGAGTGTTCTTTCCCTTATACCACACAGCCTCCTTCCTGATATCATGAGAATGGACAAACAATAATAACAACAACCACTCTCTCCTCCACATCTGTCCACATGGAGAATAATACCATTACCTGTGGGTGCTCTACCCAAAGGAATATAAATTTTGACTGCTGAAACCTAGCAAGGTATTTTGGGGCTTGGGAGCCAGATTTCTTTTTTACAGACATATCTTAAACCCAAATCACTCTGGCTCTCATTGATTGGCCAACAACAGGTGTCAGATCAAGTATCACTTGGTCATTATTTGGATTCAGATGGCTCAGAATGAGTGTAAATAGCAATTGTTCCTGTTTTGGCCAGAAACTTTGAGGATCTTCTCCTCCCACACTGATTTTATTTTTGACTAGGTGAAAGAGGCCATTCTTTGCCTCGTTTTTACCTAGCCTTAATCACTGAATGAGTGTTGCCTTGGACAAACTGAGGCCTTGGAAAGACCTTAGCTTAAAAAGACCAAGGCCTCCCACTGCATCCAGGGCCATCTCCAGTTATCACGATCTCTTATCTTGCCATTGGACCAAGGTGGCTCAAGAGGAGAGCGTAAGGCTGGTGACTCTGCACAGCCCTCCCTCACTTAAATCCGATTCACTTTCAAGTCATGACATCTCCTTCCTGATGTCCTGGTCCTCTTCGAGAATGAAGGACAAACAACAAACAACAACAACAATTTATTTCTAAAGTTTTGTGGAGCAGAGACATCCAGAGATAGCTTCTAAACCTTCTCCCTTCACTATGGACCTGAACATAATTATTGGTGATTTTTATTTTCAGAGAGGGTTAGGCATTAGTGAATTTGTCCTTGAGTTTGTGTCTGCATTACATAAAGCACTGTATAAATATATGCATATGTATATGCATGTATGTATAATTGCAGACAGTAAACTTCTCCCAACAAATCCTTTGTCAGTGCTTCTCCCATAAGCTAATGAAGAATTTTCTCAACTTTATTCTGTCAAACAAAATCTAATAAGGTGAAACAGTCAATCAAATTTATTAAACATCAAGGGCAGTAAGGCCTAACACATCAGTACTAGTTAATCCTTACATGGTAAATAGAGGGTTGTACTGGAGTCAGGAAAAACTGAGTTCAAGTTCTGTTGCAGTCACTTATTAACAGACTGATCCCTAGGTAAGTCACTTAATCTCCCTCAGCCTGTTTCTTCATCTGTAAAATGAGGATAGTTACAGCACTGACCTCAAAGTGCTTTGAGGATCAAGTGAGATCATATTTGTAGTGCTATGCTACTCTTAAAGCACTCTACAAATGCTAGTTATTACTATTATCATCACTGCTGCTAATGCAGTTTAGAACACAGTAAGAAATTTTGCTTTTTAAAAAATTTAATGCCCACTACTTTGAGGAGCAAAGCACCAATCTAAGTCTTCTCAATATCTATTGGTTTATGGTGACTGATTTTTGAAGTTTTGTGACTATAGCTTGAAAGCTATGTTTATTTCAGACATTTATTCTCAATGATAGAAACTTAAAGGTTATAGAATTAAGTGTGGTTGCTTTATGGCAGGATTACTCGTTTTTTTTTTTTAAGCAATCAGCGTTAAGTAACTTGCTCAAGGTTACACGGCCAGTTATTTCTGGGTGTGGTGCTGAGTGTCTGAGCCCGGATTTGATCCAGGTCATCCCGACACTGGGGCCGGTGCTCTTACTAGCTGAGCCACCTGGCCGCCCCAGGATTACTCATTTTTTAAAACTTCTAAAATTTTTATATTAATATCAAGTGTACAAATGTATTAGAAAAAAGGAAAAGTCTGATATTTTTGTGACCTTTACATTCAAAGCAATGAAATGAGAACAAATGAAAGGACAAAAGCAGGAAGTGGCAGACAATACCAGGCAAAAGACAAACCTTGACCAGTACTGGAATTAGCTAATGGGATAAACTAAATTCCTAAAAACTCAGTGACTTCTTTTTGTAATGTTATTAACATAAAAAGCGCCACTCTATCTCCTGCTAGAAGGTAAATACTAATATGAAGGTTGGCAGGTTTGCACAAAGTGCCCCATAAACACCAAGCCCTATGTGACAGATAAATCTTTCACTTCCAAGTTACTTTGAGGCTAAGCAGCAGACCCAAGCAAGAGTCAACAAGAAAAAGAAGTTTGAAGGCCAATAGAAACTAGGGCTGTGACTGTTCTTTCTCTCCTTTTTGCTTATCACCATTACCTTGAAAGCCCTGGCTTCAGAATTCCTGTGGGTGACTGTCTGAGCTAACAAACTTTGCCAGCCCATTGGATCTTCCTTGTAGGAGAGTTGTCCCGCCCTGAGTTTCACATATAAAACCCCATCCTTGGAAAGGATTGATCTGGAAGAAAACAAGACTGAATTCAGTATACACTGTTACTGATAGTTCTTGGTAGTTAAAAAGTCTGGTATTTTGCAGTATAACGAATGTTCCCATGTTCCCAGAGTCTAAGGTACTTCCTGGAAGACACAAAACTGTTAGATTAGAAAAACTTACTACTTGTCACTTCTGATACTTTTTTTGTCTGGATTATCGGATAGGACAGCATTGTGACTATTCCTCCTTAATCACAATACCTTCCCTCTTTTGAGGTCTCTAATTCATTCTGTTATCTATCTTATCTGCACAGTTATTTGCATACTGTCTCCTCTGTTTGACCAGGAGATCCTTGACAGAAGGGACTGTTTGCTGCCTTCCTTTGTATCCCCAGGGTATAGCACAGTGCCTGGCATGTAGCAGGTGATTAATACATGTTTGATGACTTGACCTGACTTACCTTGATTCTGCTACTAACTATATAACATTGGGAAAGTCATTTTAACTGCTCAGTTTTAATACCTTTAAGAAATGGGGACAGGAGTTAAGATGGCGGAGTAGAAAAAGGATCTCCAGCTCCCACCACCTCCAATTCATGTAAAAGGGGACTCTGAACAAACTTTGGAGCTATAGAACCCACAAAATGACACAAAGAAGCTAACCTCCCGCTAAGGACAGCCCAGCAGGAATTGGTTAGTGCAGCACTGTGGGAGCCAAGCCCAGCCCTGCGCGAGCCAGAGGTTTTAGCCCCAGGGTGGGCCTGACCAGCCCCCAGCTAAAGGAACTTCAGATCACCAGCAGCTTTAGCAGTTTCCAGAATTATCAACACATAGATGCTAAGGGCAAAGTGAGAGGTCAGTGCAGTGTGGACTTTGGGATCCAGTAGTTGGAAGTGCACCAGCTTTTGCCCCTGGGGCAAGAAGTAGCTGAGGCGGGCAGCCATGCAGCGTCCCCCACATGGCAGCATCAGCTCCTGGCCTGCAGAGTGTAGGGGGACCAAGCAACCAGTCCATCACTTTTGCTTTCACCTGCTTGGATCTGGATTGCAGTCTAGGGTGGAGGTCCTGGGGTGTGTGGCCAGCTTGCCAGAGAGTGTGGAGGCTTCAGAGAGGACACCCAACTAATACCTCCAGCAGCTGAGAAAACCCCAGCATTTGGGACGGAAGCTCCCCTGTCTGGTGGCAGAGTCTTACTGTGGCAAAAAGCCCAGGGGTCAAGTGATTGAGTGGTGACATGAGCAGGCAAAGGAAGCAAAATAAACAGAGCACCCCAACTTTACACTCCTATTTTGGTGATAAAAAGGATCAAAGCATGGAACAGGAGGAAGACAGTGAAGTCAGAACTCCTGCACCAAAAGCTTCAAAGAAAAATACGAGCTGGTTACAGGCCATAGAGGACCTTAAGAAGCAGATAAGAGAAGTGGAGGAAAAATTGGGAAGATAAATGAGAACAATGCAAGAAAATTATGAAATGAGAGTCAACAGCCTGACCGAGGAAAATAACACCTTAAAAAATAGACTAACTCAAATGGCAAAAGAGGCTCAAAAAGGCAATGAAGAGAAGAATGCCTTAAAAAGCCTATTTTGCCAGATGGAAAAAGAATCTCAAAAGCTCAACGAGGAGAATCATTCCTTCAGAATTAGACTGGAGCAAATGGAAGCTAGGGACTTTATGAGAAATCAAGATGCTCTTAAGAAACAAATGAAAGAATAGAAGGCAATGTGAAATGTCTCATTGGAAAAACCACTGACCTGGAAAAATAGATCCAGGAGAGAGAATTTAAAAATTATTGCACTACCTGAAAGACATGATCAAAGAAAAAGCCTAGAATTCATCCTCCAAGAAATTCTCAAGGAAGGGGCGGCCAGGTGGCTCAGCAAGTAAGAGCACCAGCTCCAGTGTCAGGATGACCTGGGTATCAAATCTGGGCTCAGATACTTAGCACCACACCCAGAAATAATTGGCCGTGTAATCTTGAGCAAGTTACTTAATCCTGATTGCTTAAAAAAAAAGGAAAAAAAAGAAATTCTCAAGGAAAACTGCCCTGATGTTTTAGAACTAGAGGGCAAAATAGAGGTTGAAAGAATGCACCAATCACCTCCTGAAAAAAATCCCAAAAAGAAAACTCCTAGGAATATTATAGGCAGGTTCTGAAATTCCCAGATCAAGGAGAGAATATTACAAGCAGCTAGGAAGAAACAATTTGAATATTGTGGAAACACAATCAGGATAACACAGGATCTTACAGCTTCTACACTGAAGGATCGAAGGGCTTGGAATGTGATATTCCGGAAGGCAAAGGAGCTGGTATTAAAACCAAGAATCACCTACCCAGCAAAAGTGAGTGACATGTTTCGGGGAAAAATATGGTCATTCAGTGGAATAGAGGACTTTCAAGCATTCTTGAAGAAAAAACCAGAGTTGAATAGAAAATTTGACATTCAGATACAAGAAGCAAGAGAAGCTTGAGAAGGTAAACAGGCAAAAGAAATCATAAGCCACTTATCAAAGTTGAACTATTATCATTCCTACATGGAAAAACGATAATTGTAACTGATAAAACTTTTCTCAGTATGAAAACAGTTGAAGAAGGTTACATGGGCATATGAAAACATATATGAATGTGTGTATATATGTTTACAGGTATACACAGAGGGCACAGGACCAATTTAATAGGAAGGGATGATACTTAAAAGGTGATATTAAGAGTTGAGAGAGGAATATAATGAGGGGAGATGGGGAGAGACAGAATGGGATAAACTATCTCATATAGAAGAGGCAAGGGAAAATGGTTGCAATGGAGGGGAAGAACAGGAAGCTAAAAAGACAAAACTGTATTCTCATTGAATTTGGCTCAGGGCGGGAATGACATATATACTAAATAGGATATCTCACCCTACAGAAGAGTAGGGGGGAAGGGGATGAGAGGGGGGATAATGGAAGGGAGGCGAGGCTGGGGGGGAGGGAAGTTGGAAGTACCCAGTTTTGAAAAGGGACAGGATCAAAGTAGAGAATAGAACAAGTGGGAGGTGGGAGAGGAGGGAGGGAAATATAGTCATACTTTTACAATATATCTCCTGTGGTAATGTTTTGCATAGCTACACGTGTATAACATATACTGAATTGCTTATCTTCCCAGTAAGGGTGGGTGACAAGGGAGGAAGGGAAGGAATCTGGAATTCAAAGTTTTAAAATCAAATGTTTAAAAATATATAAATACTATTATTAATACATTTTACATGTAGTTGGGAAATAAGATATACAGGCATTGGGGCATAGAGATCCACCATGCCCTACTGGAAAAGTCGAAGGGGGTACGGGCGAAGATATGGGAGAGAGCAGATTGGAGGAGGGGATATCCTGTGGGACTGCTATTTTGGGGCGGTGGGTAGGGGAAAAACAGGGGAAAAAATTGTAACTCAAAACCTGGCAGACATGAATGATGTTAACCAGAAGTTAATAAAGCATTTGAAAATGAAGGAAAAAAAAAAAAGAAGCTCCTTCTAGTATTGATTTGGAATTTGCATCCTAAAAAAAAAATATATATATATATATATGAAGAAGAAATGGGGACACTAGTTTCTATCATACCTATTCCACAGATTTTTGTGAGAATAAAAGTCATGTGTAAAGCACTGTATAAATATACACATATGTATACCCATGTATGTATAATTGCAGACAGCAAAACACCATATAAATGTAGTAGAATATTAAGATCCTTGAAGACAGTAATGTTTCATTTTTGACAATCAGAGCCTAGTACAGGGCTATGAATGTAGTATGTACTCACTGTTTATGGAACTAAATTACCACATAATTATAGAATCAGTGCTGAAAGAAGCTTTGTGGTTCATTTAGTCCAATCTATTATCCAATTACAGGAAACCCTTAAAAAACCCAGGTCCTCTTAATTATATCACACTTCCCATGATTAAGTATCTTTAATGTATCTATTCCAATACTGAACAGATCAAACTGTTAGGATGTTCTTTGAATATTGAATTGAAATCTTCCTCTTAGCCTCATAGTTCTCCCTGAACTATCTGGAATATATTCAATCTCTTTTTCCAAATGTCGGATTAATGATCAGGACAGACAATTTCACCACTGTCCTAATGAAAAGAAATTCAAGTTCCTAAATAAATCTAAAATAGATATATAAGATTAATAAGATATATATAAGATTATAAAGCCCCAAATTAAAAAAAAAAGTTTGTCTTATAAAATGGGACAAGCCTGCAAAATATTTCATTCTTAAGAGTAAGACATAACAAAGGATATTCTAATTATTAATTTGTCTAAATAAACACTTTTCTCCTATATTCCACAAAAAGGTATAACACAGATTTCAATGTACTTACTTCAAGTGGTGTATTCCTTTACTTAAGTCTATAAGCAATTCCCAATATCGTGGTCCTTTCACTTTAATCTGTCAAGATAAATATAAACATAGGTAAGCTATTATGCATATTACTTGGAGTAAAAAAAATTCAAACTATTTGGAGGAAATAAGACTAATAAAAACTGGAATGCATCTCTAGGTTACCATTAACTAAGTGGATTTATTTTTAACTGCTATGGGATATAAACAGTTGAATTCCTTTTGCCTGCTATTGGGGCTGCTTATCTCAAGTCTTTCTCTACTCCCATCCATTCTCCATTCAGCTACTAAAAGTGATTTTCCTAAAATGCAGGTCAGATTATATCATTCTCTCTACTCAATAAATTCCAATACCCTTCATAACCTAGCCTCCTCCCCCCTTTCCAGTCTTCTCATACCTTATCATCTAACACATACTCTTCAATGCAGTGACAATGGCCTCCTAGCTGTTATGCAAATTAGACACCATCTCTCTACTACAGGTATTTTGTCTGCCTGTCCCCCATGCATGGAAACTCTCTCCCTTCTCCACTCCAACTACTGATCTCCCTGGCTTCCTTTAAGTCCCAACTAAAATTCCATCCTCTACAGGAAACCTTCCCCAAGCCCTATTAAGTCAAATACTCTGCCTCTTTTAATTATTTCCTATGAATCCTGTATACTGCTGCCTTTGTATGTATTTGCTTGCATATTGTTTCCCCTCTTACACTTGTAAGCCACTTGAGAGTTTCTGCGTCTTTTGTATCCCTAAGTGTGAAGGACAGTGGCAACTACATAGCAGGTGCTTAATAAATGTGCACTGATTATTATTCAAAATTTCTAGGAAAGGAAATATAATAACCTCACACCATGCCTGTTGTACATCTTAAAACTTGTGGATCTTGAAATTCCTTACTTCTACTGTTATTACTAGGCTATCATCTTTGATAATGCAGGAAGGAGGGGAGAAAAGTATCAATTTCACTCATTTTCACACATTCAGCGTTATTCTGATTAAACTAATTCATGAGTTATACACATATTCACAGGTGGAAGTACTCAAGTCTTGTCCCCATTTACCTGTTTTAAAAGGTGAAGCTCGGGAAGGAGAGTAGGTGCCATTAGCTCTTCTGTTGTTTCTTCATACCACTGAGTGCCCTTTACATCATCAAAACAACAAGAGCTCAGTACAATGTACTTGGTGGAAGTCAGAATGTAAAAAGGGCTCAATTTCCCACTGATTCTGTTATTAAGTGTCTCATTTTTTTAAAAAAGTGGACAAAACCGACACTGTCATCTAATTGAAATGTACATAACACGAACAAAGGATATGCAGATTTGTCATCTATTTGTGCATATTAAATAACTAATCCCTGAATAGGACTCCCAAGATACCTAGTACTCTGAAGCATCACACTGAGCAGTCTAGAAAGGAAACAAAATCTAACAGCTCTTAATATTCTTTTAGCCATGTAAAACAATACATTTTTAATCAAGAAAATGTAACTGAAATACCATGTAAGAGAACATAAAGACCTCAGATGATACTTCCTTACACAAAATACAAAAAAGCATCAAATACATCTTGATCCAATTCACTGACCAGGATAAGGTACCAGCATCATATTCATAATCAGAATCTTTACTGTGTAAGAGACTATAGGGTTTATGGGAACCATCTACTCTTAATTCTAACAATCAGATGTGAATGAGACCTTAGGTCTCTAATCTTATCTTACTTTGTCCAACCCCTTCAAATTACAGAAGAGAAAACTGAGGCCCAAGGAAGTAAAGGACCAAAGCTATGATTCTAACCCAAGTACCCTGTTTGGAGTTACTCTTTCTACTATATCATGCTGTCTGGATAATTCTAACTACTTAATTTTTTTAAGAGATTAACCCAGGTGCATCATAGCAAAGAATGACAGTGGGGAAATTGGTGAGATAAATACTTAAGGCGTGAACTAAATTAGTTATATAAGGGATGGGGAGGGAATGGGAGGATGGGGAGAAAAAAATTACCTTATAGGTAACCTCTAATAATGCATAGCAAGGAGTATTTGTATCTACATCAACAGGCACAAGCAGTCTTGGTTCTGCTGCTAGTACATACAAGTGTCTAAGAGCTTGGAGATGATACCTATTGACAGAAAACACAGGTGTGTGGTTAGTAAAACTGTACAGTCTCTAAAATTTTCATTTGTCAGCAAGCCTAAAATGAGAGCAGTAATAAGAAACCTTCGTTCAGCCATCTGCAATCTATTTCTATAACCAGTGCTTCATCTTAACACTTGTGGAGGGAAGAGAACACCACCAGGGAGAGATCCTATGCAAATCTTGAGTCTACCAACACTTACCAACCTTATTTACTTGTCTAAAAGCACTCGACATAATCAAGGAGTAGAACAATAGGCTTTCCACATCCTTGCTTTTAATGGAAACTTAGTTGTCTGGATCCTTATCACCTATTAAGTAAAGTTCAAACCCCTTTCCCTAGAATTTGAGTTCCTCTAATAACATGATACTATCCTATCTTTGATCATATTATTCTTGTCCACTCCCCTATATGTACTCTGCAGTCCAGCCAAATTGGCCTTCTTATTATTCTTTTTATATGCTTTTCAATCTCATACCTCTGTATCTTTTTACCAGCTGTCTGCTTCTTGAGTTAGCTTATCACTCAATAGCTCTCCTCTCTCTCACAGCCAAAGTCCTAAATATAACCTGGCATGCACTCTTTGTCTCTCCGATCACTCTCTTTGCAATTTGGTTTTTGCTCTCCTTCCTCAACTGAAACTGCTCTCTCCAAAACTGCCAATAATCTCCTAACTGCCAGATCTGGTGGCCTTTTCTCAATCCTCATCTTTCTCTATGTCTCTGAAGTCCTATGATATTGTTGACCATCCTCTCCTTCTAGATTCTTTCATTTGTCTGGGCTCTGATGGTACTGCAGCTCTTCTGGTTCACCTCTTACTTGTGTGACCAATCCTCCCTTGCTGGATCTAAACCATCCCCCGGTCATTATGGGGGTGGTGTTCCAAAGTTCTGTATAACACCCTCTTCTCTCTCTACACTCTAACTTCACGAAATCACCACTCTAATAGGTTAAATTTATGTCCTTACAGATGACTCTCTGTCTTAGACTGTCTCCCAAGCTCTAGTCCTGTATCACCAACTGATTTTTAGACATTCTAAACTAGATTGTCCCACAGACACCTGAAATTCAATATGTCTAAAACAGAACTCATTTCCCCTTCAAACACAACCCTCTTCTATACTTTCCTATTACTACTGAGGAAACAACCATCCTCCAAATCACTCAGGTGCATCCTTGACTCCATCTTCTCTCAACAATTTATTTTCAATCAGTAGCCAAATCCCAACATTTTAGCCTCCACAACAACACTCCAATACATGCCTATCTCTCCATCCACACAGCTACTATTCTAGGTCTGTATGTACAGCATTATCACTCTGCCACACTACTACAATAGGTTCCTAATTGGTCTCTGACTCAAGTCTTCCCTCTTTCCTATCCACCCTCCACAAAGATGCCAAAGTGACTTTCCTATTGCATAAAGCCTAAGGCATATGCCATACTTTCTTACTCAATACACAACATCTGAAACTCTTTATAACCTAGTCCTTCCCTTTTTTTTCCCCTAGTCTTGTTATAGAATATTTCCCCTATGTACTCTCCTATCCAGCCAAACTGGATTTCTTCCTATTCTTCTTACACAGTATTCCATCTCCTAATTTGTACATCTGTACTGTCTATCTGCCTCTCAGAACTGCTAGTTTCTTTCCAAAGTCAGTATAAATCTCTTCTACATGAGGTCTTTCCTGATTGCCCCCAGATGCCAATGCCTTCTTTCCTTCCCTCCAAAACTGCCTTTGATCTACTTTGTCTATATCGTATATGGACCTATACATACACTTTTGTCTCTCCAACAGAATGCAAGCTTCTTAAGAGTAAACACTATTTTCCCTCTTGTCTTTGTATTCCCAGCTTCTACTGCAGTGTTTGGCAAAGTCAAAGTGCATAATAAATGCTTATTGATAAATGTCTATTTTTTATGTTCTAATGCTTACACAATCAGACCATTAGCTGTAAGGAAAGGTCAAAAGTAAAAATAAATTAGAAAAAAGGATAAAAATGAGAAAATGAAATTAAATGATAATTTTTAAATGAGAAAATTAAAATTAAATAAAGTAGAATTTCTCTAACAGAAATTTTTTATTTCTATTCATTATGAATCCTGAAGTTAAATGAATAAGTATCCTATGAGAAGCTTACTTTTTGAAATTCTGAAAGATTAACATCTATGATCAATGAAATAACCAATCATAATTTTACAGGGGTGATGAAACAACATGCTACCCACTTCCTGACAAAAAGGTGATGGACTCAAGATACAGAATGAGGCATATATTTCTGAACCTGTCAAATGCTGGAAATTTGCTTTACTTGACTAGGAATATTTGTAACAAAGGCTTTATCTTACTTTTTTTCTTTTTCAATTGTAGAGGGAAGTGGGAAGAAGAGAAAATATGTTTGCTAATTGAAAAACACTAAATTTAAAAAAGAAAAGGTTTATTGCTGATTGTGGTTACACTATAAAATTAACTTTTTTATCTATCTCAGCTGCTATCCATCCTTCCACTTAACAGCAACATCTCTTTTCTATTTTCATTTATACCAAGAATGGCAATATGAACATGGTCCAATTTCTCCAATAATGCAACTAGGTCATTAGAGAAAGATCACATATTAAGAGTACTAACAATTAAATATATGTGTACTTGATACATTTGATAACAAACGCAGATAGTCTAAAAACTGCGCAAATTTTAACGTCCTTCCTTTTTTGCTGCTTTGTCAAAAATACTCAAGTGCAAGGAGAGTGTACAGGACAGGACTGTGGTTTCATGAGACATCATAACCAACACCTATATCATCTAGTAACTATATAATCTCATGGTAATGAGCCTCTCCATATTTAGCTTTTTCTTCAGAGAGGAAAGTGTGTTGTCAAACATAATCAAAATCTTTCCAGATTGATACAATGCCCAAAGCAGAATATGCCACTATCATAACCGTCTTTAGAGCCCAGGGTCATCAGTGCCATCTGCACACAAGAAAACACTGAAATGAGACACTTATGGGAGAAAACGAAATTTAATGAGGATCTATCTATCTATCTATCTATCTATCTATCTATCTATCTATCTATCTATCTCTATATATAAAATCCTACACTTACGTTTTAAAAAATCATCTGAATATATACAGAATTAAAAGACATGAACAAATAGTTCATGTGACTTATAAGCCATATAGAAATTTGTGTCTAAGCTCAGATTGATCTCATCATCTCAAAATAGCAAGAAATGCATTAAACTAAAAGAACAATTACTAAAAGAACGGAAAAGAAAAAAAAATGTATCTCCTTGTTCCCATGAAGAAAACTTCCAAAGAAAAAACCAAGGAAAGGACCAAGGAAAAGAGAAATTAAAAAATAAATTACATAACTAAAAGCCCCAGAGAAAATAGAATAACCACAAGAACCTATATCTCCTTAATGTTTAGAAAGGTTACTACAAAAGTTAAAGGAAGAGATGAGAATTGAAATGAGAACTCTTAATGAAAAATTCAAGATGACTTAGACCAGAAACTGGAAAACTTTAACAAAGCAGTAAAAACCCTGAAAATGGAATGGTGAAAGAATTCAAAGATTCAATAGTACAAGAATTATTAAAAGAAAGCAAAATTGGAAGATTTGGTTAGACATTTAAAATGTTTTTAAACTGATCTGGGAAATGGAACTTGAAGAGAAAAACATAAAAATCACTAGCTTCCTAGGAAAGTACAATGAAATAAAACATCTCAGAATTTTAGGAAATTATAAGACCCTAAAATACTCATAGGTACTAGAAATGGGGTGCAATAGTTAGATCAACAAAAATCTACAAGTACGTCCCCAGTAAAGCAACACTAAGGTTCACTCCCTTTGAAGCTCCTAACAACAGAAGAAAATATTTCAAGTGCCAATGAGAGACAAAACAAACTTCAAGGAATTCTAATCAAAATTACCCAAGTTTACTCACCAAATATAAAAAAAAAAAATTAAAGGCTGAAATATATGTGGAAAATGGCTTGTACCCAAGAATTTTTTATCCTAAAAAATTCATCGTACTTCTATAGAACAAGAAAAAAAAAAGGCTTTTTTTTAAACAGAATCAATGACTTCTAAGCATCACGTGTGAGAAAACCAGAGTTGAGAAGTCTTTGAAATGTACAAAGCCAAAGAAATTTAAGAAAGGTAAACAAATTTGATTATCTCAAAAGGGATAGGTGATGTTCCAGTGCTTACACAGAAGAAGAAAGAAAAAAGACTATTATCTCTGGGGAGTCCCACCATGGTTAACAGTCTAAGAGGCCTGGGCAAGTAAAATGAAAAGAGGTGAAAGAAGGTACTTAGTATTTCCTGAAACCCAGGCACCACAAGTTAACAGTCATTTAAAAACATATATGGAGAAGAACAGGGAGGAAAGTCTCATGAATCATGTCCTTAGCTGGATGCAACAAAGAAAAGTTGAAAAAAGATGAAGGAAATGATGCTTGTATCAGGAGGTGGTGTAGGGTGAAAAATGCCTTAAATAAAACAAACTATTAAAAAGGAAGGTGGGTGGGGCGGCTAGGTGGCACAGCGAATAGAGCACTGGCCCTGGAGTCAGGAGGACCCCAGTTCAAATCCAGCCTCAGACACTTAACACTTACTAGCTATGTGACTTTGGGCAAGCCGCTTAACCCTAATTATCCTCCAAAAAGGAAAAAAAAAACAAAAAAACAACATAAAAAGGAAGGTAGGGAGAAGGTTAAGTGATTTTTTTTCTCAACAGAAAAAATAGTCATGCCTATGATCAGAATGTTCCAAGAAATACTAAAATCAGGTTCCAAGTGCTGATTTTTTTTCTCTTAAAAAAATGGCAAAAAAAAATTCTAACAAAATTTAACAGTGGGAAAAATTAACTCAACAGTCATAACTATGAATGTGAATGGTATGAACTCACACATAAAATGAGGAAGTGAAGCAAAATACATTGGAAAGTAAATACCAAAATCTGCTGTATTCCAGAAACATACAACCTAAAGATACCTAGAGTTAAAATGTGGGGTTGGAATAGAATGTACTCCTCAGCTGAATCAAAAAATGCAGAAATGGCAATCAGAATCTCAGTCACAGCAACTGCAAAAAATAGACATTGGTCAAAAGTGAAAAGCAGGTTGGGAAATAACACAATACCATAAGCTTTAAGGCACCACAGATGATAAAAGAGTATTAATAATATATGTGTGTTTGTCCCAACTGATTAGCATTAGCATAAAAGTAATTAATGGAAAAACTAATTTAATTCCACAAAGACTTCTAGATAATAAGACACTAACTACAAGTGACTTTAACAGATATCTTTCAGACTTACAGATGTAACAAATAAGAAAGAAATTTATGCTCTGAAAAGAATGCTAACAAAACTAGATATGATACACATCTTTGGAAATCAGTGAACTGGAATGTTAAGGAGAATAACTAATTTGAGGCACTTTTAGATGAACTGATCATGTGACACAGAACAAAGAATAAATATACATTATTGAACACATACACCAAGGAGGATAGTAACAATGGTTTAGATGAAGTCTAAATAATGTTAATCCCAGATAATAAAGGGTTAAAGAACAAATATAGGTTGAAAGTGTGGAGAGTGGGGCCGGCGCTCTACTCGCTGTGCCACCTAGCTGCCCCCTATAAAAGTGTTAACAGTATAATGTCAGACTTGGCTGACGTGCTGGGTTTTCCTCCCTTTTTAAAACTCTCTATTATAAAAGACGGATCTTTAGGAGGTTCATGTAGGAAGGAAATGCTGAAAAATAAGTGATGTAAAAATTAATCTTATCAACAAAATTTTTTTAAAAGAACAAATTACAGAAACAAAAAAGAGATTTATAATAATTTGACAAATATACCCAAAGTTTTGGGATGCAACTAAATCAGTCCTTAAGGAAATATTTTTATTTCTGAACACATATATAACATTGATTGTAGTCGATCTATAAGGGCAGCCAGGTGTCAAAGTGTCTATCTAGAGCACTGAGCCTGGAGTCAGAAACTCATCTTCCTCAGTTCAAATCTGACCTCAGCCATATATACCAGCTATATGATACTGGGCAACTCACTTAACCTCTGTATGTCTCATTTTCCTCAACTGTAAAATGAAATGGAGAAGGAAATGCCAAACCATTCCAGTAACTCTGCCAACCAAGAAAACTCCGAATGGTGTTACAAAGAGTTAGACATGACTGAAAATGAGTGACCAACAGTCAATGTATATATTCTTTTCCTTATTCTGCTTATGTCACTTTGCAGCAGTTCACATAAGTTTTCTCAAGCTTCTCTGTAGTCTTCATATTTATTATTTCTTATGACTTAGCAATATTTCACTATATTTGTGGTACACTAAAATTTGTTCAACCATTCCCCAATTGATGGACATCTATTTTGTCTCCAATTCTTTGCTACTACAAAAAGTGCTATGAAGGAAGCATAAATACAACTAAAAAGAAAACCAGATAAAAACAAGTAGAGAGATATTGACTGTTCATATAATAATGTTACCTAAATTAATTTACTTATTCAGTGACAAACCAATGAAACTACGAAAGGATTACTTTAAAGAAGTAGAAAAAATGTTGTAAAAATTCATTTGGAGGAAAAAATTCAAGATTCTCAAGAGAAATAATGAAAAAAAAAAGATGGAAAGGAAAAAGAGCTAGCAGTACCAGATCTCAAAACCATACTATAAAGAAATAATCGTTAAAACTATTAGGTATAGACTAAAAATAGAAAAGTCAATCAAAGGGAACAGAGTAAGTATCTATCATACAGAAGAAAAAGAATATAGCAACACAGTGTTTGATAAATCCAAAGACCGCAACTACTGAGGTAAAGACTCACCATTTAACAAAAACTGCTGGGAAAACTGGAAAGCAGTCTGGCAGAAATTAGGTTTAGAACAACATCTCACACCATATACCACAATAAGCTCCCAATGGATACGTGACCTAGATATAAAAGGTCACATTACAAATAAATTAGAGGAGCAAGGA
Source organism: Petaurus breviceps papuanus (assembly GCF_028583685.1). Classification (NCBI taxonomy): domain Eukaryota; kingdom Metazoa; phylum Chordata; class Mammalia; order Diprotodontia; family Petauridae; genus Petaurus; species Petaurus breviceps. The sequence continues at coordinate 21,846,638 of NW_027187378.1, read as the reverse complement.
AGAAAATAAAAATACCTTTCAGAACTCTGGATAAGAGAAGAGTTCGTATCAGACAAGGGATAAAAAAGATCACAAAAGAGAAACAATTTTGATAATATAAAAAAAAGTTTTTGCATAAACAAATCAATGCAGTTAATATTAGCAGAGAAACAGTTAACTTGGAAAATATTGTAGGAAGTCCCTCTGACACAGGCCTCAAATCCAAGCTATATAAGCAGCTGATACAAATATATAAGGACGATAGCTGTTCCCCAACATATAAATCAACAAAGCATATGAATAGTTCATTCTCAAAGGAAGAAAACCAAGCTCGCAACAATCATATTAAAAAAAATGCTTTAATTCATTGTTCAAAGAAATGCTAAATAAATCAACTCTGAGATTCCACCTCCCACCTACCAAACTGGGAAAGAGAATAAGAAAATAACAATTACTGGAGTTGTGGGAAAATAGGCACACCGGTGAACTGTTGGTAGAACTATGAATTGGCTCAGTTACTCTGGAAAACAGCATGGATCAATGCTTTTAAAAAGACACTAAGCTGTGTATATACCCTTTGACCTAACAAAACCATTACTAGTCTTATAATCCAAAGATATCAGAAAAAGAGAGAAAAGATCCTTAAGTATAAAACTACTGATGGCATCTTTCTGCTGTAGCATAGAATTAAAAATAAAAGGGGTGTTCAACTGGGGACTGGCAGAACAAACTGATACATGAATATAATGGGATTTTTCCATAAGAAAAGATGAAAGGGATGGATTCAAAGAAACCTGGAAAGAACTGTATGAACTGATAAAGAGTGAAATGAGAAGAACCAGGAAAAATATTCATACAGTAATGACTTGGGCAGCTAAGAAACACAGAGGATAAAGCACTGGGCTTGAAGTCAGAAAGACCATAGTTCAAATCTGACCTCAGACACATACAAGCTGTGTGACCCTGGGCAAGTCACAACCCCTGTCTGCATAAAACTGGAGAAGAAAATGGCAAATCAGTCCAATATTTCTGCCAAGAAAACCTCATGGACAGTTAATCCATTGGGTCATGAAGAGTCAGACTTGACTCAATGAATGAACACCAACAAATGACAAAGCAAAATAACTCAACAAGTTTTGATCAACAATATCAATGATCAGCAATAACTATAGAGAACAAAAGATGCTACTTACTTCCTAAGGAAGAGAATAAAAGATCCAAGGTACAGAATAAGACATACCTTTCTGGACATGACAAATATGTGAATGTCTTTTAATGGACTTTACTTGCTATAAAGACTGAATTTTTTTTTTAATTGTGGGGAGGGGGCATCGGAGGTCTAGAGTTATGGGGAGAAGAGTGGCACTAACAATAGAGTTACAAAAAAAAGAAATGACAGAAAAGAGGATCATTGAAGCATTTTTTAAATGCACAGAAGAAAACAGAAGAAAACTTAGAAAGATCAACAAAGGTTTCAGCCTCAAATGTAACATTTGAAATTTACTGTCTCTGTGTGTTCATATGCATCAATATATGTATGTATATGTGTGTGTATACAGATGTAAATGTATACATGAATATCTATATAGATACATACACATATAAAAACACCAGGTTGTACATAGATATTTTCAGTGATATGATTTCCTCTGAAGTCATGGAGTATATGCTTAGCAGTGGGATAAATGGATCAAAGGGTATGGGCACTTAGTCACTTCTTGACATACTTAGAAACTGCTTTCCATGATGACTAGACCAACATTTTGTTTGTGTGTCTCTTTCCACTTACCACCCCATCTAAAACTTACTGTTCTCATCTTTATCTATCTTAGCCATTTTACTGGGAGTGAGGTGAAATTTCAGAACTGTTTTAATTTGCACTTTTCTTTTTAGTTCTTTGGAGAAACTGTCTTATGTGTTTTTTTTTAAACAGTTTACAATTATTTCAAAACTGTTTATTCATAACCTTTGATGATATTCACTAGGGAATGCCTTTGAGTCTTCTATATTTGTGTTAGCTCTGGACATCAGACTTTGAAGAGTTTTTGAGGCGAAAATTCTTTACACATTGAAAAGTTTGTTGATAACTAAGTTCACAATAAGAAAGGAAATCAAAGATCTGGATTTGCATTTTAGTTTTGCCATTTAAAAGCTCTATGATCTGGGACAAATCATAACCTCTGAGAGTCTTGGTTTCTTTTTCTGTACAGTAGGGATAATAATACTTGTACTATCTACTTTAAACAGCTGTCATGAGTATACTCTGTTAAATAAAGTATTTTAAAAAAAGGATATGATGGTAGCTGATTTGATTCTCTACTAACTTTTTAGTGGTAAAATCCATATCCATTTTTACCTTCCTGTGTGGTATATGGTATAAGATGCTGGTCTAAACTTAATTTCTGCCAAACTGCTTTCTGGTTTTCCACACAGTTCTTGTCAAATAAATAATTCTTTTTCAAATGCTTTATGTTCTTTGGTTTACTTAAAACTGTTAAGTTCAATTGTTGCTGATTCTTCTTTAATTGGGTTGTTGCTTTTTTTTAAGGGGGGAAGGCAGGGCAATTGTGGTTAAGTGACTAGCCCAAGATCACACAAGTGTCAAGTGTCTGAGGCTGGATATGAACTCAGGTCTTCCAGACGCCAGGTCCAGTGCTCTATTCACTGCACCACCTAGCTCTCCCTTATCCAGTTTATTTAAATGACCTAATTTGCTAATTTCAAAACTAGTACCAAATTGCTTTTATCATAACTAACATTTTTTGCAACTAAGAAACACTGAAAGTTTTCCCAATAATACTAAGATAAAGTAAAGATTGCCAATATCTCCACTGTCATAATATATCATATTATATTATTCCAAAAATTACAGGTATACCGCAATTAAGAAAGATTGGTAAATTAAAATTCTACTATTTTTCCCTACAAGGTCATAATTTGAGGTGGTGATTTTTGAGTTATCTTTCTCACCAAAATAACCATTCGATGGAAGTGCTTTCAGTTGCCTTTTTTCATTCTAAGATCCATTTAAGGGGAGGCAAAGATTGCTTTATTTCCTTAAGGATCCGATAGATCTTACCTTGTTATTAGCAAGGTAAGATTAATATATTAATCATCTTTAATTTCATTTTTAAATTTTATAAACCAATAAAGGAACTTCCTTCCTTCCTATCTTCCTCCACTATATAAAGTAATATAAGACTAAATGTCCAATCTTGGTAAACCCCACCATCACCATTAGAAAGAATATAAAAAATATCTGTACTTCCTTATGCTTTCTGATAGTTTCTTTCATTTTCTGTTAAATCAGCCTAAGCTAAAACTAAAGTCCATAAGCTCCTCTTGCCTAGACACATGCTTTGCTATCAATCACTAAAAGTAGAATTCTTTGCTCTATTTTATATTGAGCTTGTTGCATACTCTTTAGTAGTTGTATACATATTGATGTATTTCTTTGTACTTTCACTTTATTAAATGTGTTTAAAGTCTTATCATTAATCTTGAATTCCTAATGCTGAGACATCGTCCCTACTCCTTCTCACTTTTACTTATTTTATTTTAATTTTTTTGTTTTTAGTTTTCAACATTCACTTTATATAATTCTGAGTTCTAAATTTTTCTCACTCCCCTCCAAGATGGCATGTAATCTGATATAGCCTATTTATGTACAATCATATTAAACATATTTCCACATTAGTCATGTTTCAAAGAAGAACCTGAACCAAAGGAAAAAAACCACAAGAAAGAAAAAACAAACAAAATAGAGAGAAAATAGTATGCTTCCATCTGCATTCAGACTCCAGAGCTCTTTCTCTGGATGTGGATGGCATTTTCCATCATGAGTCTTTTGGAGTTGTCTTAGATCTTTGCATTGCTGAGAAGAGCTAAGTCTATCATAATCAAACAATGTGGCTGTTACTATGTTTAATATTTACTTGGTTCTGCTCACTTCACTCAGCATCAGTACATGTAAGTTTTTCCAGGTTTTTCTGAAATTCTCCTGTTCATCATTTCTTATGAAACAATAGAATTCCATTACATAAGTATACCACAACTTATTTGGCCACTCCTCATATACCACAACTTGTTTGGTCATTCCTCAATTGATAGGCATCCCTTCAATTTCCAATTCTTTGCAACCACAAAAAGAGCTGCTATAAATATTTTTGTAATGTGGGTCTTTTCCCCATTTTTATGATCTCTTTGGGATATAGTACTAGAAGTGGCATTGCTAGATCAAAGGGCATGCATATTTTTATGGCCCTTTGGGCATAGTTCCTAACTGCTCTCCAGAATGGTTTGATCAGTTCACAACTCCACCAACAATGTAGTAGTGTTCCAATTTTCCCACATCTTCTCCAACATTTGTAATTTTCCTGTTTTGTCATGTTAGCCAACCTGATAGGCATGGTGTGGTACCTCACGAGTTGTTTTAATTTGCATTTCTCTAATCCATAGTGATTAAGAGCATTTTTTCGTGTGACTATAGATAGCTTTAATTTCATTATTTGAAAACTGCTTGTTTATATCTTTTAAACATTTATCAATTGAGGAATGACTTGTATTCTTATAAATTTGACTCAGTTCTCCATATATTTTAGAAATGAGGTCTTTATCAGAGACAGTGACAAAATTATTTCCCAGTTTTCTGTTTCCCTTCTAATCTTGGTTAAAATGGCTTTGTTTGGTGGCTCAGCGAGTAGGAGCACCGGCTCCAGTGTCGGGATGACCTGGATCAAATCCGGGCTCAGACACTCAGCACCACACCCAGAAATAACTGGCCGTGTAACCTTGAGCAAGTTACTTAACCCCGATAGCTTTAAAAAAAAATGGCTTTGTTTGTGCAAAACCTTTTTAAATTTAGCATAACTGAAAATAGCTATTTAGTATTCCATAATATTCTCTATTTCTTGTTTGGTCATAAACTCTTCCGTTCTTCACAGATCTGACAGGTAAACTATTCCTTGCTCTCCTAATCTTCTTAAGTAACCCTTTATGTCTGAATCATGTACCTATTTTAGTCTTATCTTGGTGTACAGTGTAAGATAACTGGTCTATGCCCAGTTTCTGTCATGCTATTTTCCAGTTTTCCCAGCAGTTTTTGTCAAATAGTGAGTTCCTATCCCAGAAGCTGGATTCTATGGGTTTATCAAAAAGTGGATTACTATAGTTATTGACTACTGTGTCTTATATACCCAATCTATTCCACTGATCCACCACTCTATTTCTTAATTACCAAGTAGTTTTGATGACTGCTGCTTTATAATACAGTTTAAAATCTGGTATGGCTAGGTCACCTTCCCTTGCACTTCTCACTATTTCTCTTGATATTCTGAACCTTTTGTTTTTCCAGATGAATTTTGCTATTATTTTTTCTAGCTCTATAAAATAATTTTTGGTAATTTGATTGGTATGGCACTGAATAAGTAAAAATTTAGGTAGAATGTTCATTTTTATCATATTAGCTCAGCCTACCCATGAGCAACTGACATATCCTATAACAAGAAAAAGAGTGGTTTGGTGTTACCTAATTTGAAAATACACTACAAAATAGCAATTATCAAAACTACTACCTGTGGCGCAGTGAATAGAGCACTGGCCCTGAAGTCAGGAGGACCTGAGTTCAAATCCTGCCTCAGACACTTAACACAAAAACTAGCCATGTGACTTTGGGCAAGTCACTTAACCCAAATTGCCCATCAAAAAGAAAAAAAAAAGCTACTATCAAATAAATTTAATTCAGCTTAATCTAAATATTTATTAGGAATTTATTATGGGTAAAGTATTGTTCCAGGCACTAGAGATACAAACAAAAAAAGTAAAAACAGTCTCTGTCATCAAGAATCTTACAGCTCACGGAAAGGGTACAACATTAAAACAGATAAATACAATACAATCTGAGGAGGAAGAGAACACTAACAACTAGGAGAATCAGAACAGGTCTCCAGTTGGTAGAGACACCTAAGTTGAGTTTTGAAGAAATCTGAGTTCTAAGAAGCAGAGGTGAGAGAAGAATACATTTCATGCATGAAGCCTAGCCTGTGCTACAGCAGGAAAGCAGGAGATGTTTAATGAAAAGCTACTAGGTGAGTTTGGCTGCAAAAGAGAGTGAGTGAAAGGAAGTAACAGTAAACAAATCTGGAAGGTTAAGCTAGAGTCAAACTGAGAAAGGCTTTAAATGCCAATATGAAAAATTTTTATTTTGTCCTAGAAGCAATATGGAATCTGAGCAAAGGAGAAACCGTCAGGCTTGTGCTTTAAAAAGATTTTGGCAACTATTTAAAAAATGGGGTTGAAGAAGAGTGAGCCTAGAAGTCAGGAGTTTAATTATAAGCTAGTGGTACAGAGTGCAGGAAAGAGGTCGTGATTATGGGAAGAGAGAAGTGGCTGTTACAAGATATACAGGTAAAAACAAAGACTGCTGAGGTAGAGGGAAGTCAGATATAAGGATACGACATAAAGGAAGGAAGCTCTCAGCACTGTTATGGCATTGTAAAATGAACCTTGATTTGGAAAAGGTAAACACAAAACCCCCTTTTTTGATGAGTGTGTTACTGTATACAAGAGTAATAAAGTTAAAATTGTGCCTGATACCAAAGAACACTAACACTACTTCTAGAAACTGGAGAAAAAAATGAAGAGAACCATGTAATCTCAGAGAAACATGTAAAAGCAATATCGAGTAGAAAAATTTATATGGGCTGTTTTTCACTATCAGCCACTCACTGTAGATATGACCACTGAGGTACATCAACTGGAGTCAGGGTTGAATAGGACTTAATTCAGAATCAAAAGACCAGGGATTAAACCCATTTGAGGCTACTTACTTCCTATATGTCCCCTGGGCAAGTCACTTAATAAATCCAGGCCTCAGTTTCCTCATCTGTAAAATGAAGGCATGAAATGGGATACCTCCAAGGTCTTGTCCAGCTAGGTAGTACCATAAGTGCTGTTTTTGGAGTCAGGAAAACCTGAGTTTAACACTTGCCTCAGACATTTATTAGTTTTGTGATCCTGGGCAAATCACTTCACTTTTCTCAGCCTCAATTTTCTCATTTGTAAAATGAGAGGGCTGAACTTTTCAGCCTCTAAGGTTCCTTCCAGCACTGTGTTTGGTATAAGGGATAAAAAGACAAAAATGAAAAAGTTCCTCTCAAAGAGCTAACACAGCTAACATCTGCCTGATGAACCAGTGAACTTATAAAAAGTTTCCTTTGATAAAAGAAAACTATGTTTATGTTCAGGGTACTGCCACTCGTTTCACATAGTAAATGGACTTTGTTATCACTTTAAAAAACCAGAAGTAATCTTATTTATGAAGTTCTGACCCCAAAGTGGGTTGGCTTTAATATAATAGTAGGCCTGAATTTGCCAAGTTACCTTAAAAGGAGTAAACAAGTTTGGATTACTTCTTGTGTTAGAAAAAAAAACCATTTCTTTTATACCATATTTCCACAGAGTAACAAGAACATAATTTTCCTATAAATCTAATGCCATTGCCATTCAATATTTCCATTTTTGAAGAGGTAATTTCAAAACTTGTTGAAACTTATACATCAAATCTGGTGATACTAAGCAGGTGATATAGAAAATCTGGTTACTTAGGCATAAGATGTTGATAAAGATTTCACATCATAATCAACTCTTGTTATCCACAAGTAGATTATTTGAAGACTATTCATTGCAAATAGGGGCTTCCAGTAGAGTCCAAAGCAGCCAGCAATAGAGAAGAGTCAAAAGGGAGTAAGGACTGAGTTCAGAAGGAAAAGTACCCATTATTATTACTGTGAAATACCAAACAAAAGGATATGGGAATTGACCCACTGTAATGGAAATGTAAATTTTAAAGATCTTCCCTGCCCCTAGGCTAAAGTGAACCAGGAGCCTGGGGTGGGAGGCTTGTTTTTCAGTAGATATTTCTTGATTGGCCAGTGGGTCCAGAAGGTTGTTACATTATCTGAGCCAGGAGAAGGCTATATAAGCCCTGATGTGTAGCTTTGTTTTGGGGCTCACTTTGAGAAGTGTTCTGTGATTTGATATGGATTATGGGAAACCATTGTCCAGAGCCCCCCGGCTTTGAAAAACCCAGATGTTGATTTGGTATGGATGTAATGGTTGGACAGTTTGGAAAGCTGTCTACTTGATCTGTTTCTGTCTTGATACTTCTGCCTGTATACTTTGAAGTTCGGGGTGCTGACCTTTTTCCCCTGAACGAGGTAAACGATATATATATTTGACTGATTAAAGTAAGCTTGTTAACCCATTTTGAGTTGCTTTCCTTTAACAAAGCAAATCCAAGAACCTGTATGGGCAGCCACCCTGAAGACGCTTGGGGTGCTTGCTGCTACACCCACCATTTTTTTTTATTATTTATGACCTTATACTTGACATTAGTTCAGATACCCAGGAATAAAGAGGATACACTTTAATATATGATATATATTGGAAAAAAGATATATAGATATATGTATAAATTATTTGCATAGATACAGATATAATCACTGTAGTATATAAGATATGCTATATAGAAAGCAGAATTTAATATTATCCAACAGCCTAAAATATCAATTTGCTTTTTTTGGAGGGCAATCGGGGTTAAGTGACTTGCCCAAGGTCACACGGCTAGTTTTTGCATTAAGTGTCTGAGGCCGGATTTGAACTCAGGTTCTCCTGGCTTCAGGGCCGGCGCTCTATTCACTGTGCCACCTTGCCGCCCCTAAAATATTAATTTTCAAAATAATGATTATGAAATTAATTAAGGATACCCATTTGACCATATATAACTAATAAAACCACAACAGAAAATTAACTCCAAACACTTCTTTTAGTATATTTAACATCTGAAGTTTTAATAAACTGTTATAGTTATTGCAAAGTTCTATGAAACTTTTAAAACAAAAAGATGGAATCTATCTAGCATCAGTACATTATGCATTTTAAGCTGGTTTTCCAGTAGCAATCCACTGAACAGAAGGGCAAATTAGGAAATGAATCTATGATTTTGAATTTAATAACATGCTTTAATAAAAATTAAGGCAGGAGTTTTAGACCCCTTTGGCAACCTGAATGATATGGATAGACCTGTTCTCAAAATAAAGTTTTTAAAGGCAAAAAAAAAAAACCAAACATAGAATTACAAAGGAATCTGATTATGTTGAAATAATGATATGATTTTTTTTTCCTATCCAAGTTTATAAAACTCCTGAAATCTATCTATAAACCCCAAGATTTGAAACCTGAAGCAAGGTAACAAACTCAGATATGGGAAAGTAAACTTGTATAAAGTGAAAGAAAAGCCTCTTCAAATGACAGGACCATTTTTTCCATATTTGAAAATTTAAAATTATATTCCCATGAAACTAAAAACAATTAGAAAATATCTCTTTAAAGAATTTGTGAAAATAGGATATTGAATAAAATTATCAAACTCACCTATTGTCAGTACTATGAACCGGAAAGTGGGGATAAAGTGCACAAAGAAGAGCAGCAATTGAAGAATTTGAAGTACTCAAAGAATATCTGTAAAAAAAAAAAAAAACAAGGCCACATTACAGATATTGCAGACAATCTGAAAGTTTGGATACTATGGCAATCTGGAACATGATCAGATGCACAAACAAAAGCTTTCTTTAAGAAAGGCATTTTAGAATTAGTTAAAACAAAGTAAACTAATGATTCCCTAAATTAAGGAAGCAAGATTCCAGAGATAATAAAGTTTCCACTTTTCTATTTTCAAAAACTTTTCATTTTCATTTTCAAAAAGAAATAAAGTTTATAAATATTTTACAAACATGAACCCAGAGAATATGTCAAGTATTAAAAAGAGGTGTAGCAATTTCATCTTACTCCCATATTCTAATAAACCACAGATAGAAATAAAACTCTTTTAAACTTGAGATAGCTGGGGCGACCAGGTGGTGTAGTGAGTAACAGCACCGGCCCCGGAGTCGGGAGACCCAGGATCGGTTCCAGCCTCAGATACTTGGCACCTACACAAAATAACTGGCTGCGTAACCTTGAGCAAGTTACTTAACCCCAATTGATTAAAAACAAAAAAGAATAGATTTGGGGTGGCTGGGTGGCACAGTGAGGAGAGCACCGGCCCTAGAGTCAGGAGGACCTGGGTTCAAATCTGGCCTCAGACACTTAACACAAAACTGGCCATGTGACCTTGGGAAAGTCACTTGACCCCATTTGCCCTACCTCCCCTCTCCAAAAAAGCAAAAAGGAAAAAATCTAAAAACCTTGAGAGAGCCTATTTTTCCTTCTTCAGCAAAACATATAGTGATAAATACATGAAGAAAAATGAAGTCACATTATCAAAAATTCTGCATAGCTATCCAACTAAACACAAAACCAAGTAATAATACCGCTTTTACAAATTTTATATTTACATGTGAGAGGTATATGATTTGTTTCTCCTAATTTTTCTTTATTATCACTAATATAAAGGTAACATATACATTTAGAATGTACTGTGGTCTAAGGTATTGGTCTAAATCTAATTTCTTTTTTTTGTTTTTTGTTTTTTTGCCTTTTGGAGCACAATCAGGGTTAAGTGACTTGCCCAAGGTCATATGGCTAGTTTTTGCATTAAGTGTCTGAGACCAGATTTGAACTCTGGTCATCCTGACTGTGCCACCTAGCTGCCCCTCTAAATCCAATTTCTGCCAGACTGTTTTACAGTTTTCCCAAAAGTTTTTAATCAAATATGGACTTCTCTCATACATAGCTTATGTTTTCCACTTTATCAAACACTGGGTTATTTAGTTCTACTGTTTCTGAATTTCCTTTGTCTAGTCTGTACCACTGATCTCTCTCTCTATCCTTTAACCAATAAAAAATGGCTTTGATGACTGTTGAATATAGTTTGAGGTCTTAATGTTTTACAGAATGTCCCTAAAGTCTGGACACACAGGACATCTCATTAACTACACATATCTTCAAGAAATGAATGAAATTTTCAACAATATTTTATTTAATTAGCATAAGTTTTAGCCATGTGTAAGGGTTATGGGATTTAAAGATCTTCCATGCCCCATTGGACTTGCTGACGTAGCAGGAAGGGGCGGAGCAAGAGGAAGCGAAAGCCAAACTAGAGTTCCTGCGGTGGCTGGCGGTGGTGGCGACGGCGGTAGCAGCAGCAGAGGCAGCAGCAGCATGAAGCCCTTTTTGAGTTAGCCAGAATTTCTGCTAAGGACTCCTGCTGAGGACTGCCAGGGGCCGGAGCTGCTGGGAGCGTGCTTCCCGGACGCTGGGTGGTTGCTGTGAGTGGGGAGAGGAGGACCTTTGCCTGAGGTAGCCTGTTCTGTTTCAAAGGCTTGAAAATGTGGGTGCTTTCTACTTTATCTACCTGTGCCAATGTCATAACTACTCTGATGGCTTTCACTTTCTGGTTTTGGGACTCAGTCTTTTGGTATCTTAATAAATTTTCCAGCTTATTCCCCCATATGGCAAGCATGATGTATTTTGTGATGGATAATTATATCAGCATATCTGTAATCTCCATAGGCATTGTGAATATGGCATTGCTGATACACCATGACAATTTCATATGGAATAAAAGCTTTCATTAGCTATGGGGGACTATTTTCCATATTAATGAGATTAATTTAATTGAATTAGATTTCCTATGTATCTCCTATGTCTTCCTATGAAATCTCATTTATGCTAATTATATAAAGTGTTGCTGAAAATTTCATTCATTTCATTTCCTGAAAATATGCATAGTTAATTAATAAGATTTCCTGTGTGTCCAGATTTTAGGGACATCCTGTATATACTGTTTTTCCAAATAAATTTTATTATTATTTTTTCAAGTTCTATAAAGTAGCCCCTTGATAACTTGATTCTGCATAGCACTAAAAGTACACATTAACTTTGATAGCAATGTCATTACCATATTGGCACTGCCTAGTTATGAGCACTAAATATTTGTACAGCTCTTTAGGCTGTTATTTATTTGAGTGCTTTGTAATTGAATACATACATGTCTTCTGTGTATTTTAAGAGGTTAATTACCAGATACTTCATGTATTTTGTAGTTATTTGGAAGCAGATATCCCTTTCTATTATCACTTCTATGTCATTATTATGTAGAAATGTTATTGATTTTTCATGTTTTGCAACTTTTGTGAAGTTACTGATTAAATCAATTAGTATCTTTACTGATTCCCTAGGGTTTTCCAAATAAATGACCAGGTTATTAGCAAATGGTTAGTTTTATCTTTACCTATCATTATTTAATTCCTTTCTCTTCTCTTATTGCTATTATCAGTATTTCTAAAAGTATATTGAATAATGGTGGAGAAAATGGATATCCTTTCTCCATTCTCATATTTACTGAAAAACGTTGCTGTGTATCTCCAAAGCATGTGATGCTTATTTTTTGCTTTTATGATATGAAAAAAGACCCTTATACCTACATTTAGTAGTTTTTAGTATAAAAGAGGGATGTATTTTGTCAAAGGTTTTTTTCTGCATTTATTGAGATGATCATGTGGTTCTTATTGTTTTACTTTTTAATATGATTATATTATTTTCCTAATACTGAGCCATCCTTGTATCCCCACCATAAATCCCAACTGAGCATAATGAATGATTTCTTGAAAAAATTATCGTTTGAGAGGATTTAATTATAAAATTTTGAATCAATGTTCATCAATACACTAGCCCACAATTCTCTTTCTGTGACTTATCGTTCCCAGGTTTAGGTATTAGGACTGTATTTGTGTCATAAAAGGACTCTAGAGTTATCCAGGGAGTCAAGATGGCAGAATAGGCTCCAGCTTCCACCTTCCCCAATTCAAGTAAAAGGGGACTATCAACAAACTTTGGAGCAGCAGAACCCACAAAGTGACACAGAGAAGCTAATCTCCCACTGAGGACAGCCCGGAATGCTGGCAGGAATTGGCCAGCACAGCACTCTGGGAGCCGAGCCCAGGCCCACGTGAGCCGGAGGTTTTATCCCCAGAGTGGGCCTGACCAGCCACAGGCTGGAAGGACTCAGATCACCAGAAGCTGTGGCCATTTATCAAATTTATCAACACATAGATGCTAAGGACAAAGTGACAGGTCGGTGCAGTGTGAACTTTGGGACCAGTAGTTGGGAGTGCATCGGCTTTTGCCCCCCAGGATGAGAAGCTGCTGAGGAGCCACAGCTACAGTCGGCCCCACATTGCAGCTTCAGCTCCTGGCCTGAAGATTGTAGGGGGACCAAGGGACCAGTCTGAGGGGTAATTGCTCTTGCTTTAACCTGCTTGGATCTGGATTGCAGTCTAGGGTGGAGGTCCTGGGGTGTGTGACTAGTTTGCCAGAGCACGTGGAGGCTTCAAAGAGAGCACCCAACTAATACCTGAGGCAGCTAAGAAAACCCCGGCGTTTGGGATGGAAGCTCCCCTGTCTGGTGGCAGAGTCCTACTGTAGCAAAAAGCCCAGGGGTCAAGTTACTGAAGAGTGACATGACCAGGCAAAGGAAACAAAACAAACAGAATATTCCAACATTAGACTCCTATTTTGGGGACAAAAAGGAGCAAAGCATGAAACAGGAGGAAGACAGTGAAGTCAGAATTCCTGCACCAAAAGTTTCAAAGGAAAATACGAACTGGTTACAGGCCACAGAGGACCTTAAGAAGCAGATAAGAGAAGTGGAGGGAAAATTGGGAAGAGATATGAGAGCAATGCAAGAAAATTATGAAATGAGAGGCAACAGCCTGACTGAAGAAAATAACACCTTAAAAAAGATTGACTCAATTGGCAAAAGAGGCTCAAAAAGGCAATGAGGAGAATGCCTTAAAAAGCTGAATTTGCCAGATGGAAAAAGAATCTCAAAAGCTCACTGAAGAGAATCATTCCCTCATATTTAGAATGGAGCAAAGGGAAGCTAGTGACTTTATGAGAAATCCGTTAAACAGATTCAAACGAATGAAAGAATAGAAGGCAATGTGAAATATCTCATGGGAAAAATCACTGACCTGGCAAATAGATCCAGGAGAGATAATTTTAAAATTATTGGACTACCTGAAAGCCATGATCAAAGAAAGAACCTAGAAATCATCCTCCAAGAAATTCTCAAGGAAAACTGCCCTGATGTTTTAGAACCAGAGGGCAAAATAGAGGTTGAAAGAATCCACCGATCACCTCCTCAAAAAAATCCCCAAAAGAAAACTCCTAGGAATATTATAGCCAGGTTCCGGAATTCCCAGATTAAGGAGAGAATATTACAAGCAGCCAAGAAGAAACAATTTGAATATTGTGGAAACACAATCAGGATAGCACAGAAGCACTGGCAACTTCTACACTGAGGGATCGGAGGGCCTGGAATATGATATTCCAGAGGACAGAGAAGCTGGGATTAAAACCAAGAGTCACCTACCCAGAAAAACTGAGTATCATGTTTCAGGAGAAAATATGGTCATTAAGTGAAATAGAGGACTTTCAAGAATTCTTGATGAAAAAACCAGAGTTGAATAGAAAATTTGACATTCAGATACAAGAAGCAAGAGAAGCTTGAGAAGGTAAACAGGGAAAAGAAGTCATAAGCCACTTATCAAAGTTGAACTATTATCATTCCTACATGGAAAAACGGTAAGTGTAACTGATGAAACTTCTGTCAGTATGAAAATAGTTGAAAGGAATAGAAACATATATATATGTCTGTATCAGGGCATACGGGCGTATGAATACATATGTGAATGTGTGTATATATGTTTACAGGTATACATAGATAGAGGGCACAGGACCAATTTAACAGGAAGGGATGATACTTAAAAGGTGAAATTAAGAGGTGAGAGAGGAATATAATGGGAGGAAATGGGGAGAGACAGAATGGGGTAAACTATCTCATAAAGAAGAGGCAAGGGAAAATGGTTACAATGGAGGGGAAGAATAGGAAGGCAAAAGGGAATGGGTCAACCCTATTCTCATTGAATTTGGCTCAGGGAGGGAATGACATATACACTAAATAGGGTTATCTCACCCTACAGGAGAGTAGGGGGGAAGGGGATCAGAGGGGTGATGATGGAAAGGAGGGCAGGCTGGGGGGAAGGGAAGTTGGAAGCACTCACTTTTGAAAAGCGACAAGATCAAAGTAGAGAAAAGAACAAGTGGGAGGTGGGATAGTCAGTCTTTTACAATATATCTACTATGTTAATGCTTTGCATTAACTACACATGTACAACCTATACTGAACTGCTTATCTTCCCAGTAAGGGTGGGTAACAAGGAAGGAAGGGAATGAATCTGGAATTCAAAGTTTTAAAATCAAATGTTTAAAATTATATACATATATACACACTATTACTAATACTGTTTTTTTTTTTTTTTTAAAGCAATTGGGGTTAAGTAACTTGCTCAAGGTTACACGGCCAGTTATTATTTCTGGGTGTGGTGCTGAGTATCTGAGCCCGGATTTGATCCAGGTCATCCTGACACTGGAGCCGGTGCTCTTACTCGCTGAGCCACCTGGCCGCCCCTAAGCAATTGGGGTTAAGTAACTTGCTCAAGGTTACACGGCCAGGTGTTTCTGGGTGGGTGCTAAGTGTCTGAGCCCGGGATTCGATCTCCAGGTCTTCTCAACACTGGAGCCGGTGCTCTTACTCGCTGTGCTACCTGGCCGCCCCACTAATACTGTTTTACATGTAATTGGGAAATAAGATATACAGGCACTGGGGCATAGAGATCCCCTATGCCCTACTGGAAAAGTCAAAGGGGGTATAGGAGATGATATGGGAGAGAGCAGATTGGAGGAGGGGATATCCTGTGGGACTGCTATTTTGGGGTGGTGGGTAGGGGAAAAATGGGGAGAAAATTATTTGGTGGAAATTAATTATGTAAACCAGAAGTTAATAAAGCATTTGAAAAAAAAATTTTAATTAAAAAAGATTTAAAAAAAATTATCCTGCCAAAAATAAAATAAAATAAAATAAAAGGACTGTAGTAAGGTGATTTCTTAATTTTTTTAAAAATAATTTGTTATGTACAGGCACAAATTGTTCTTTAAATTTTTAATAGAATTCTCCTATGAAACAGGTGCAGGAAATTTTGTTTTTTTGTAGTTTATTTATAACTGGATCTATTTCCTTTTCTTAATAGTATTATTTAAGATCTCTACCTGGTCTTCCAAGAGTTTGGGTATTTTATATTTTTGAAGGTATTCTTTATTTCTTTTTTTTTTTTTCAGTTTTGTTAGTAACGGTGCATATGTATTGATTATTTTAATTTCTTTTGGTTTTGCTGTGATTTCACTTTGCTCATTTTTTATTCTGCTAATTTGATTTTCTGTTTCTTTTTAATCAGATTAGCTAAGTGTTTATCAATTTTAATTCTCTTCAAAGAACCAGCTTTTACTCTTATTTATCATTTCTATGGAGCTGTTTACAATTTATCTATTTACTCTCTAATTTTTAATATTCTCTTGTTCTTATTTTAAGTTTATTTGATGATTTTCTAATTTTTAAATGTTTTTTTTTTCTGTTCATTACTCCTCTTTTTTCTATGATGTATTACCTATAATTGTAAGACTATGATTTTTTCCCTTGAGGAACCACTTTAGCTACATCTTAGAAATTTTGCTACGTTATTTTATCACTTTTTTTAGTTATTCTTTGAACCACTCATTATTTAAAATTTCATTGTGAAGTATCCTTTGGTTCTGGATATTTTATTTGTAGTCCCTGTACCAATTTCTATTTTTATTCCAATATGGTTTGTAAAGGATGTATTGATTATTTTTGCCTTTTTATTTTTGCTTTTAATACTTCTATGCCTGAGAACAGGGTCAAGTTTTGTATTTAAAAAAAAGTTACAGTTGTTGCAGAAAAATATGCATTTTTTTTTTACTGTCTCTTTTAGAAGACACCAGTAACTTCAGTTTCTCTAAAAATTTGTTCGGTTCCATATTTTCCTCTTTATCTTTCTGTTGGACATTCAAAACTGATAAAGGGATATTGAAATCTCCAGTCACTATTGTGTTACTCTCTGTGTCTTCTTGAAACTCAGATAAAGCTACATTTATGAATTTACATTGTAAGGAATTTGGCTGTAAAGGATGAAGCAAACTTCTGCAAACTGGAGCCTCAGTCTCTATGGAACTGGAAAGACCAAAGCGTTCAGATGTGTTTTGATGTAAGGCTGCATTGTATTTTTGGATCTACTAGTGTGGTCTAACCACCAGTACAGTGGGAGGTGAGGGAGCCTTGGTGAGTAAACTTAGAGTTTTTAGTTCCTAGGTTTTAGGTTTGCTTTTTAACCTTCTTTTGCATTCTAAGTGTTCTAAACCATGGAACAGTTGAAACTGCTTTATCTCTGATGTATAATTTATGTTTTGGAGAGTTTGAGAGGTCATGGGGATTGGAGAAAATGTCTCTTTCCACCATGTTGTTGCTCACAGAACACAAACTCTTTAATTAGCTAAGAAATTATCTTGCTTTTTATCGCTTTCTACCTAAAATTTCAGTGGCTTCATTATAATCACTAATATTTATATAGCACTTTAAGGTTTTCAAAGAGTTTTACGAATATTTTATTTCATCCTCACAACAACCTTGGGAGGTTAAGTGCTATTATTATCCTTATTTTATAATGAGGAAAGTGAGATTCAGAGAGGTTAAGTGACTTGCCTGGGGTCACACAACTAGGATGGGTCTGAGGCCAGATTTTAGCCCAATTCTGAGCTCAGATTTTAACCCAGTTCTGAGCTCTATTCACTGTGGCACTTAGCTGCTCTGTAAGTAAGTTGTTCAACTAGCAAGATACTCAGGGGTACTGATCACACTTTATTTCACCCTGCATATATTACAAAATGCAACCAATATTTTCTATACTTACTTTCTTGAACCCTGTATATAATTTGTCTATCCAATTAGTAACATTAAATGAAAGGCAGCATTATCATGTGGGTTAGTGCAAAAGAGGTCGTACTTTCAGAGAGCCTGGATTCAAATCTCAGTTCTCCTACATATAACCTATATGACCTTTGGTTTTTTTATCTATAAAGTGAGAGGGTTAGAATGGATGCTTCTGGAGTCTCTTCTAACTCTACATCTACACTCTTCTGTTGTTTCATTTTCCGAGTTTTCTTCTTAAGCAGGATTTGAATTCTACTAAAGCTAATTTTCTGCAATGAGAGCAACAGAATTCATGAAACTTTCAAGTTAAAATTTTGACCATTGGATTGCAATTACATTTTAACCCTAAAATTATTATCATGGATTTTAATTTCATAACAATAGAATTAGTGACTCTGGGCTTTTCAAAATTCTGTAGCTTGGGCCAAGGATCTCTAGGACATCAATGGTATGCACAGGAAATGTAGAAATACGCCCCCCAAAACAAATACATTTTATACTTAATGACACAAGAGTGAAAAAGTATGGCAAGACAGAGAGGGGATTAAGTTAATTCAACAAATATTTATTATGTACCTGTTCTATACAAGCATTGTAGTGCTAACAGCAGCCTGGAATATTTAATTTATTGTCTTAATTGCCTGCAGCACTGAGGGTCAAAGAGCTAGTTGGTGTCAGAGGTGGCACAAGAACCCAAATTTTCTTTATTCCAAGGCTGGCTCTTTTTCCACTACATCTCTCATGCCCACTTTACAAATAAACAGATTGTTAGATGATTTGCTCAAAGTCTGACAAGCTAAGCAATGGAGATAAACTAGAATCAAATCTTCTTCCTCCCAGACTTATAATCTTTCCCCTCAAAATTCCTTACTTTTATTTTTTAAGTCAATGGAATTTTTTATTAGTTAAACTGCTGTAACTGAAAGACTGATGAATAAATTTTCCTTTCATATACCTATTCCTTCTTAATTTAAATATATCTGAGCAGATATCTAAACTTTAATTTTGTCAACAAGGGAAAGACATCGAGACATGTTCACATGGGTAAACAATAAAGTTGCAGGATTTAGACAGTAAATTTAATATAGATAATAACAAAAAACACCACTCTTACTATACCACAATCATTCTTTTAAATTCAGTGTTATCACATATGAAAGAGCAGAATAGAAAGAATGTTGGTCTGAAAATTAAAATAAACAAATAAAAACAAAACAACAAAAAACCCTAGTCCCAGTGTAGATACTCCTTAGCTTTCTGATTAGAGCAGTTCATTAAATATGAGCTGTTAGTAATGACACAATTTAAGAACCAACAATAAAAATATATTTCTATACATTTTAAAATTTAAAAGACATTTTCAATTAATATTTAATAAGTGCCAAAAGGAAATATATATCAAGAACGAGCAAATACATGAAACTACAATTACTCCATCCTCCAGTTTCTATGTCGTATATTCTAAATGGCATCCCTACCAGATTTTTCTTTTAGAATTAAAATCTGTCAGTTCTCTAAAATATTCTTGTAGGACCCATTTCCCAAGTTTTGATTTCTTTCTTCTTAATGACACAAACATTTTCCAAAGCTTGATTAAACCAGAAAACTCTTATTTTGATATGTGACTTGAAAATACTAAATACAGAAGAAAGGTTACTTCGGTTCATAACTTGTCATGTTGCCATGTATTTATCATCCTAAGATCAATTAAGTAGAACTATGTTAATTGTGGACCACTTTGACTCCACATATATACTTAAGACAATGACTACCATATGTATACGGAAATTGTTAATAAAAATAAAAAGAATAATCTGATTTTTCCTTATTACTTCTTTGTTCCAGTTTCAAGTAAGTTGGAATTAGAATTTTGCAAATAATAATGCCAATCATCTAAGCTCACATATACTTTTTATTTTAGTACATTCATAATTAAACAGAAACAATAATGAATCTGCCTGAGATGTTGTGTATCAGCCCTTGCCAACCTTGTACCCTCAAATTTAGGACACATGCTTAAAATGAAATCCCTTTGAAAGTAAAAAATATGTAGGCATATGCTAAAACAACAAAAAACTTGACAATAACATAGCTCCCTTCAGATTTTATGTAAGCCAAACATGGTTTAAAAAATGTGAACTATATTCTGACAAACATGGTAGTATATAAGAAAATAAGACTGGGGTGGGGAATAGGGAAGAGATGGAGGAAAATTTGTAACTCAAAATCTCATGGAAGTGAATGTTGAAAACTGAAAAATAAATAAGTTTATTTATTTTTTAAAAAAGAAAGAAAATAAGTAGATAGATAGGCCAACTAGTTGAAGCTAAATAATTCCTTTACTTATAATTTCCAAATAAATAAATACATTGCGTAACGTGTTTATCTTCCTCAAGAATTTCAGCAAGTTTTATCCAAGGACACAAAACAAAAATCAAAATAAAAGGAAGCATATGTTCAAAAGTATGGCTATTCTCTAGTTACTTTTTTTTTGTTTTTTTGGAACAACCACAAGTCAGTTTTCAAATTTCATTCTGACAAAGTTAAGGATTTTGAACTACAAATCTTGGTTTAAATAACAGTTAAATGTAGTTTACAGCTAAATATTCAATAATCCACTGTAATTTCCTTTCAAGAACTAAGACCTTTCAAAATTATAAGTAATACAGATAAGCAGATTTTTCTCTGTGTGTGTGTGTGTGTGTGTTGACAGACACAGATGCAGATCTATGTGTATATGATCAACATATTAAGAAGACTGCTTTCAAGAGACTACAATGCAGGCTTAAAAAAAACCCAACCTAATCTGAATCATGGAAATTATTTGCAGTTTGCTGCCAAAACTAAGAAGTAATATGCTTACTGACACCTCCCACGAACATGAAAGATTAAAAATATTTTCTTTCAGGAATAAGTATTTTAAAAAACATTTATTACCTGCCTCCTCCTAAAAAGAGCAGTCCAAGAGCCATATGGTGAGCCAAATGGAAACCATAGTTCATTTCTCCGCCAGTCTTCTTGTGCATGAAGCGACAAAGCTGGAGAACCTTCAGGTTTCCAGAGCCAGCCATGACCATGGCAAGAGAAAGGAGCACGACGCTTAAGCAAGTTTCTAAGTTGTAATGGCCTGTCTTGAGGTGCAACAAAGGAGATCACGGTGTTACAACTACTGTTGCTGTACTTCTTTGGGATAGCATCTAAATTGGTTAGCATCAGAAAATTATAAATTTATGCAATTCTTATAAGAAACATAGCATTGTCACTGGATCAACAGATTAGAAATTCCTCAAAGACAAGAACTGTATCTTGAATGAACATGCCTGGCACATGGCACACGCTTAACTGAATTCTCTGGAAGGATTCTGGTTAATTAAAGGAATGAAAAGTGTAGGAACTAATATAAATTAGTGTTGTATGAGTTTCTGTAGAGCACATTAGACATCAGGCATTTCCTTATTTGTGCTTTCTACATAAGAATCTGTTATCTACCCCACTTTACACAGACAGAAGTTAATTCCTCAACAGAAAAAGAAGAATTTAGTCACAATTTAAGCAACTCTATTCTTAAACTGCAATACTGCCGTTATAATTAATAACGTGGCAATAAAGTATCATTGAATTTTTCCTTTATCTCAATGAAATTGCATTATTAAAATAAGAGTTTCACCATGTTTTTAAAGGAATAAGAAACAAACTTACCACTGAAGCTGTGGGTGCCGACAAACACTTCATAAAATCTTTTGCAAACTTGTACTATAAAAAAGGTGAAGACCAAATTACAAAGTTAAAAATGACATTTTAAAAATCATTTAGGAACAGAGTAAAAAGATAAACTTCTTACCAAACAGTTAAATGCTGCTAAGTTTTCTGAACCAGCAAATCGAAAACCCAGAGACAAACAAGCTCCAGCAATTACATAGACATGTGCTTGCCTAAAAACAAAGGAAGAAAAAACCTCAACAACTTTGAAGCTTACTTGGACTTATTTTCTTCTTTGCTAAAGTAGTAGTAAGTGTTTCTGCTATTCTATTCTGTTGTTCTATCCACTCAACAAATACAGACTACAAACCTATTATGTGAAAAATCACCGCTTAAAACTGAGTGAGAGCAAGATTTGCGTATAAAGTCTGGTCACAAAGGACTTAGTATATGGTAAAGCAGATCAGATGCATATACCAAAATGTTGGGCAAAAGAGATATAAATAGTCTTATAAACAGAAAAAATACAATAGATAGGGACCAGGAAGCACAAGATCTAATATTAACTTTCATTCTAACTAACTATGCAATCTAGAACAAGTCATTTGACCCCTCTGGACTCTGGTTGGAAAAAAGCTACAAAAATTCAGAAAGAAAAGATGCTGATAATTAAGTAATGTAGATTATGGAAAAAAACAATGGTGGAGAAAGTATAACATATCATTGCAGGCTGTGAAAATATAACACCACCAAATATTTAACAAGATATAACCTGGTGGCTAGAATTATACATCAGAAGTTCACTATTTTTTATGAATTGAAAGACAACAAATTCCTATTCTAAAAATATAAACCTCAAAAAAACCTGGAGAAATTAGCAAATAAATTCTAGAGAAACAAGAATATAAACAGACTGAACTACTAACCAAGTATAACTCTGATTCATAAAATTTAAAAACAACGATTTTAATAGATATTGCCATACCAAATATACTTCCAAGTTACAAGGAACAAAAAGCTTTCAAAGTCCAGAAATTTGCCCAAGATGAAAATAATGTGTAAACAAGAGAAAGTATATATTCTTCAGGTTGTTTTGTCTGTTACTGGAGTTGTACCAAGTACGGTTTTAGGGAGCCTACAAAAGGTTAATTTAAATCCTAGTCCTTTTATTTGGCTATAAAAAAGCAGTTATTTTACTTACTTGTGAAACAGTAGAAAGAACATTAAATATAAAGGATTTACAGCAGGAGAGGGCCTTGCCTCGAGACCATTTCCATATGAACCCATCAAAGAAGATGACAGGAATGAGACAACAATAATATATTTTTATATAATATAAAATTATCATATTTTATATTACATAATATAAAACACAACATTTTTCAGGAATACAGTTTAAGCCTATTACAATTCTGCCTGGACTAACTTAATTATAGCTTTTCCTAAATAAAATTAAGTCTTCTATTTCAAAGGAGTCAAACAAAAACATCTTATTAATCACTGCATGTAAATGGATGACATCAAGCTCCACTGAAAGACACATTAAAGTGCTCCTTCATTTTGTGAAATCTGTCTCCAATAATAATAGTAGTAACCACTTCCTCAAAGTCAAACCATTCCTCTATATTGTGAGGCTAATGGGAGGAAATATCAAAATAAGGAAATGCTGGCCAGAATGAAGCACAGAAGGGATTCTGTGTGCTTTGAGATTACTACACTATCTATGAAGGCTTCACAGTAATCCTGAAATGCTAGTCAACTGGGTTCTTGGCAATACTAGGGACTGAGTTAGCGTTCCAGCTAGTGAGAAGAAAAGACTCCTAAGAATCTAAGAAAAAGACAAAATAACACAGACTTGCAGGCTTACCTACATCAAAACCATAGTGATGATAAATTTAACATGGAAGACAGGAGTAAGTGACTTTTCTTCATATTCTGATATCACAAGAAGGCAAGCTACACTGGAGCAAATCAGAAATACCAATATCCCACCTGCTTGAAATGCTTCAGTGCTGATAGCACTGACCACTAAAGTGGATACACCACAAGTATGCATAAAATAGACATGAATGCTTTCATTATTCACCACTACAGTAAGAAAGGAAAGGAATTCATGCTAATTTTTGTTAGCAGTACTTTTAGCTCCAAGTCACACAACATATGACCCCACTACAGGGGAATTGCAAAAATTAATTACGTATCTAAGACTAAATTAGACAAAATAACAGATAAAATCAAGACTCACTAATGCTTAAGAGAGAAAAGTTGAAGACCCTGAAGTTACTAAGAATCTTCTTTTAATACAAACTCTGGAATTTTAATACAAACTCACAAAATGATCATGAAAAGGACACCCCAAGGTATGAAGAGGAATTTATTAATGATTAAAGTAACTATTGAATAACACTCCCAAATGCCATAACATTTACCTTACCTTTGCTGATTACCAGGAAATCTTTGACTTAATACCACCTGCACGGCTTATTCATGGTCTGAGACTGCATGAAATTATAGAGTACAAGAGTATTTGATGTCCATGGGGAAAATTAACTGCTCTATTTAGAACACTCCACTAATACAATAATGTCAAGAACAACTGATATAAAACACAACATTTTCCAAGAAGACAGTTTAAGCCTATTACAGTTCTGCCTGGACTAACTCAATTATGGCTTCTCCTAAATAGAACGAAGTCTTTCACTTTAAAGGAGTCAAACCAAAACATCTTAATATCCACTTCATGTAAACAGATGGCATCAAGCTACATAGCTCCACTGAAAGACACATTAAAATGCTCCTTCGTTTTGTGAAATCTACTATCTTCAATTTTATCAAAATGTTATAAAATTTTTAACATATGCTAAGATACAGACTGAAGTCAACCTCAAATCTGATGGTCATATTGAATCAATAGATGAGGGATTAGCTCACAGTTGATCCACACAATAGCCCTGTCAGGAAAGTAACATTATTAACCCATTTTTGCAGATAAGGAAACTCAGGCTGAGAGAAGTTAAGTGATTTGCCTAGAGTTTTACAATGAGGCAGGATTATAACTTGGGTCTTCTTAGCTCTAGGTCCCTATAGGAGCTCTAAGCAACCAAAGTTAAATATGAAAAGCATGTTTAAATCAACTAATACCTATACAAGTTTTAATATATTCTTTCAAAACTATAAAATGAGCTATAACCATATCCTAATGAAAAACTGTACAATATTAAGATACAGGGTCCATTACCCTAAGGGAGGTGCCCCACCCCTGAACCTAAGCTATACAAAGATGAATATTTCCTTACCAAAAAGAAAGATCAACATTCTCAGAGCACATGATATATATAAAAAACCTACAGAATGCTTTTGTAATAAAATTAGGTACTACTTCAATGAACAATGGTAATAGCTTTTAACCACCTTTGGAATGTAAATGACAATTCATCTACCTTTGGATAGAACCTACAAAACTGTTAAGATACAAGAATAGAATCAAAGAGCCCTCTGTGAATGACACCTGACATTAACTCAGTCAAGAAAATGTTAACAAAGAAATACTGAAGAAATAGGTCAGTCATGGAGACTTGTCTGTAGAAATGGAGGAGATTATAACGTAATTCACGAACAGGTCAATGTCACCACAAATTAAGAAGTATTATCCTTTAGAAGCCAGGAGTAAATGATCAGGGTAAATAAACTGTTGAGAGAAATAGCAAATACATCACTGTAGGCTACAAAAATTTAGAACCTAACAAACATACAAGACTGACTTGGTGACTAGAATTGCACAATAGAATCTAATTATCTTTTGTAGACAGACAGGAAATCCCCATACTACAAATAAAGACTTTAAAACATTCTGGACAACTTACCCAATAAATTGTGCTGGAAACAAGAGCATTAACACAGACCAAATCGGTCTCCATGAGTATTGTAACATAACACTGGGAAATAAAACCTTAAGAACAGTATTTTTAATTGATGCCACCTTCCTAACATTCATAACAACTAAGTTACTTGGAACAATAAGCTTTCAATATCAGAAAGACCTGACTTCAAATCTGGCCTTAGAGCTTCCTGGCTATATGACCTTGAGCAAAATATTTAACTTCTGATTACCTCAGTTTCCTCATCTGCAAACTGGGGGTAATCACATCTACTTCCAGGGTTGTGAGGATCAAATGAGACAATAAATGTAAAGCTCCTAGCTCAGTGCCTGGCACACAGTAGGGTTACATAAATGTTAGCTGTTATTGTTAACAGGAAGACATGTAGATCATTCCGGCTGTCCTGGAGCTGTGCTAAAGATGAAATTTTAACTAATATTTTTACTCAACTAAGAAAAGTAGCTATTTTAAGTACCTGTGAAAGAATATGCTGAAGTATTAAGTATAAAAGAGTAAATAGGACAGCAATTTGTCCTATTATCATTTCTATCTGAAAAAGAGATGACAATTGTCATCAATCAATTATATTTGACATTTATTTCACTCTTTAAGGTTTGTGAAGTGTTTTACATTCATTTTCTCTGAGCCTCACAACCACCCTTTAAGTCTGATACTACAGTTACCATTATTCCCATTTTACAGAGGAGACAATTGAGGTCCAGTAAAGTTAAGTGATTTTCCTATGGATATCAGAGACAAGATGTGAACTTAGGTTTTCCTGACTTTATCCAAGTCCAAGACTATCTACCAGGAAGAATCTGGGAAGGCTTCATTGATGAGAATACATCTGAGCTCGAAGTTGAAGTATCAGTCGGAATGAAAGAGGTAAAACTAAAGCAGAACATTCCAGGAAAAAGAACATCATAAGCAAAGGTACAGAATTGGGATAAATATGAAAAATGAGAAAACCAGGGGAAGGTTTGAGGAATAAAAAGTGGTCCAGTTTGGCTAGCTTTCAATCAGTAGTAAATGCTGTCAATTTAATCTTAATCACTACTCCATCCCTCCTATCTGTTTCACTTACTTTCTACTCACATTTGTATCATCACAGTGCATGTCCTCTTAACTGGACTGTTTTAATATAATTCTAATTTACTCCACTACTGTTCCCATCCAATCTATTTTTCACAAACATGCCACAATAATTTTTCTAATGGACAGGTCTAGTGCAACTCCCTCCTCAATAAATACCAGTGATTCCTTATTTCCTGTTTGATAAAAAAAAAAAAAAAAAAACATCTGGCTTTGAATTATGTTTCAGGCCTTAGTTCATATCACTCCCTTTTATACACTCAATAGTCCAGAAAAACTCAACTGCTTACTACTGTTTCCCAATGTTATCCTGCTCTTACCCACCGTCTATATTTGTATATACCATTTCCTGTACCTAGAATATATTCTTTCCATAACACCACTAACTCACACACATCCTGGTCTTATTTCAGCTTGAAGTAAATACTTTTCCACGACATACTTTGTGACTTCCTACCCTCCCCCTGCCCTCCCCCCCTTGAAAAAGTGATTTCTATAGCATTCTATCAAGACTCTTTGCCCTGTCCACATTAAGTCTTATGTGAAATGTGTTTCTGTTTGTTCCCACCCCAGTCCCCTGCCTTCAAGAACCCTCAACACAAGGACTATAATTTTGATGATCACTGTATTCCCCCGTACCTAGCCCCAAGCCTTACACATAATTTAAAACGACTGATGAATCAATAAATCAAAAGGCATTTGTTAAGTGCCTACTAAAGCGCAGACACTTGGACTCAAACTAAAATGAATGAAATAATCTCTGCTCACAAGGAGTTTATACTCTAACAGGGAAGACAACAAGCATAGATGTAAAGATACACAAAAGTAAGAGAATAAATACAAAATAGTGACGTACAAAGTAGCTTGGGAAGGAGTAGACTAGCTATTGGAGAGGGGATCAAGCTAAGTTTCATGTAGACGATGGTTCTTGAGCTTTATCATAAAGGAAGAGAGGAATTCCAGGCATGGGGGACAGCTAGGGCAAAGGCACAAAGACATGAGACAGGAGATGGAGGAAGTGTGTGTTGAGGATGCAATGGTAATGGTAATATGAAGATCTTCCCTGCCCCTTAATAGACCAAATGTAATCACATGGAGCCCATGGAGGGAGGAGCTTGCAGAAAAAGTAGAACGGGAAGGGTGGAAAAAGAAAGAGCAGGACAGAGAGACAGAACAGGTGTGAGCAAGTAGTGTGGAGGCAAAGCAGCTAGTGTGAACGAGAGAGGGGCGTTTTTGCTTAAGAGGGACTATTTTTTTTTAATTAAATTTTTTGTTTATTTTTAGTTTACATCATTCATTGCCACAAGAGTTTTAATTACAAATTTTCTCCCTGTCTTTGCCCTACTCACCACCTCAAAACAGCGATTCCACTGTATACTCCCTCCCCCAATCTGCTCTCTCCCATATCCTTCCCCATCCCCTCTCCGACTTTCCAGTAGGGCAAGATGGATCTCCATACCCCAGTGCCTGTATATCTTATTTCCCAGTTCCATGTAAAAAAAAATACATATACATATATGTGTGTGTGTGTGTATATGTATTTTTTTTGAACATTTGATTTTAAAACTTTGAATTCCTGATTCTTTCCCTTTATTCCTCGTCACCCACCCTTACTGGGAAGATAAGCAATTCAATATAGGTTGTAAACGTGTAGCTACGCAAAACATTTCCATATTGGGTATATTGTGAAAGACTGACGGTATTTCCCTCCATCCTATCCCACCCCCTACTGGTTCTATTCTCTACTTTGACCCTGTTCCTTTTCAAAAGTGTGTGCTTCTAACTTCCCTCCCTCCCATCATCTCCCATCTCATCCCCTTCCGCCTTACTCTCCTGTAGGGTAAGATACCCTATTTAGTGTGTATATCATTCCCTCCCTAAGCCAAATTCAATGAGAGTAAGGTTGACACATTCCCTTTTGCCTTCCTGTTCTTCCCCTCCATTGTAAGTTTTCCCTTACCTCTTCTATGTGAAATAATTTACCCCATTCTGTCTCTGTATCTCCTCTCCTTATATATTTTTCTCACCTCTCAATTTCATCTTTTAAGTATCATCCCTTCTTATTCAATTGATCCTGTGCCCCCTATCTATGTATACCTGTACATATACATATACACACACTCACATATGTATTCATATGCCTATATACCCTGCTTTATAAACATATATATGTATGTATACATACACACACATTTATATTCCCTTCAACTACTCTCATACTGAGAAAAGTTTCATAAGTTACAATGATCATTTTTCCATGTAGGAATATAAATAGTTCAACTCTGATAAGTTGCTTATGATTTCTTTTCCCTGTTTACGTTCTCATGCTTCTTGTATCTGAATGTCAAATTTTCTATTCAACTCTGGTTTTTTCATCAAGAATGCTTGAAAGCCCTCTACTCCGTTGAATGACCATATTTCCCCCTTGAAACATGATACTCAGTTTTGCTGGGTAGGTGACTCTTGGTTTTAATCCCAGCTCCTTTGGCCTCTGGAATATCATATTCCAAGCCCTCCAATCCCTCAATGAGAAGCTGTCAGATCCTGGGTTATCCTGATTGTGTTTCCACAATATTCAAATTGTTTCTTCTTGACTGCTTGTAGTATTTTCTCCTTGATCTGGGATCTCCAGAAGCTGGCTATAATATCCCTAGGAGTTTTCTTTTGGGATCTTTTTCAAGAGGTGATAGGTGGATTCTTTCAACCTCTATTTTGCCCTCTGGTTCTAAAACATCAGGGCAATTTTCCTTGAGAATTTCTTGAAGGATGATTTCTAGGTTCTTTTTTTAATCATGGCTTTCAGGTAGTCCAGTAATTTTAAAATTATCTCTCCTGGATCTATTTTCCAGGTCAATGGCTTTTCCAGTGAGAAATTTCACATTGCCTTCTATTTTTTCATTTGTTTGGATCTGTTTAATAGTATCTTGATTTCTCATAAAGTCACTAGCTTCCATTTGCTCCAATCTAATTCTGAAGGAATGATTCTCTTCAGTGAGCTTTTGAGATTCTTTTTCCATCTGGCAAATTTGGCTTTTTAAGGCATTCTTCTCCTCACTGGCTTTTTGAGCCTCTTTTACCATTTGAGTTAGTCTGTTTTTTAAGGTGTTATTTTCTTCAGTCAGGTTGTTCACTCTCTTTTCATGATTTTCTTGCATCATTCTCATTTATCTTACCAATTTTTCCTCCACTTCTCTTATCTGGTTTTCAAAATCCTTCTTAAGTTCCTCTATGGCCTGTAAGCAGTTCATATCTTTCTTGGAAGCTTTTGGTACAGAAATTCTGACTTCACTGTCTTCCTCCTGTTTCATGCTTTGATCCTTTTTGTCCCCAACATAGGAGTATAAAGTCTGACTGCTGTGCTTGCTTTGCTTGCTCATGTTGTCACTCAATCACTTGACTTTTGAGCTTTTTGCCACAGTAGAACTCTGCTTCCAGAGAGGAGAGCTTTGTCCCAAATCACTGGGGTTTTTGCAGTTGCTGGAGTTATTAGTCCTCTCTGCAGCCTCCACTGGCTCTAGCACCTGGTCACATACCCCAGGACCTCCACCCTAGAGAGCAATCCAGATCCAAGCAGATTAAAGCAAGACTGATTACCCCTCAGAATGGCTGCTTGGGCCCTCTACAATCTGCAGGCCAGGAGCTCTGAAGCAGCCATGCTGTGGCAGCTGCCACGCCTCAGCCGCTTCTTCCTCTGGGGGCAGAGGCCAGACAGCACTCCTGGACTTGCTGTTCCCAAAGTCTACACTGACCTCTCACTTTGTATTTGGCATTTATGGGTTGATAATTCTGGAAACCACAACAGCTGCTGGTGATCTACTCTCTCAATGTCCCTCCAGCAGGCGGCTGGTCAGGCCACCCTGATGCTACAACAGTGGCTCATGCCACACGGGGATGGGCTCTGCGATGAACCCTTCCTGTCTGCCTGCCAGGCTGTCTTCAGCAGGAGATTTGTTTCTCTCTGTTTTGAAGGCCTGACGGAGGGAAGGCTTAGGAATGTTGGCATTTGCTGCACTGGTTAAGTGTACCAACTTTTTGGTTGCTATGATGGATTATTTTGCTTTCTGGTTTTGGGATTTTGCTTTCTGGTATTTGAATAAATGTTTTGGTTTTGTCTTCCATGTGGAGAATCTGTTACATGTGATTCACAACTAAACCAGCACATTCATAGTTGCCATGGGTGCTATGAATATTGCACTGGTGTTATAGAGGAAGGGAGAGAAGACAGTATGACTAGACTGCAAAGTGTAGGGGAGAGAATAATGCTCAATGAAGGTTGAAAGATGAATTGGTGCAGAGGTGTATATGGAGGAATTTATACTAGAGGTAATTGGGACTCTACTGGCAGCAGCATGTAGGATATACTGGTCTGGTGAGAGTCTTGAGGCAGGCAGAGCAATTAGAGAGTTATTGCAATTATCTAGGTGACAGGTGATTTGGGCCTGAACCAAGGTGGTAGTTGTCTGAGCATAAAAAACAGAAAGAGGCATTGGGGTAAACTGTAGAGGACTTTGAATACGCGGCTATGGAATTCTTAATTTTCATTTATAACAACTATATGATAATAATGACAGGCAATGGAGATGTAATTTGAGCAAAGATGTGATGTGATAAGAACTGTATCTTTTGACTCTTAATCTGGCAGCAATGAATAGGGCAGACTAATGGAAGGAGAGCCTAGAAACAAGTAAGGTAGTTAGATGAATAATGCAATATTTTAGGCATTGAGAGTCTGAACTAAGGGGGAAGAAATGGAAATTTTTTAAAAATCACTTTGGCAGCAGGGTATAGAATAGACTAGAGCAGTAAGAGACAAGATTTATAGGATCATGGATTTGAACTGAAATGGACCATAAAATCTAATCAACCTCCTCCTTTTATAGATAAAGAAACCAGGGCTCAGAGACTTTCAGTAACTGATCTGACAGCCTATAGTAGAGAGTAGTAGAGCTAATATTCAATACAAGACCCTCTGATTTTAAATCCAGAGCTCTTCACACTACAAAATATGGAGGACCCATGTGGCATTAGGGTTGATCCAAAAGCACTTTTTAAGCTGGCTCAAAAGAACTTTTTAACTGATTGAGACTTACCCTTTTCTCCAAACATAACCTCAAGATATCAAGCATAAGTAACAAGATAACTGGTGGCAAAATAGGGAAGAAATAGGGAAATTAGGAAGAAAAGAATTATCTAGGTAAGAGCTAGGACTCAGTTTTTAGTAACTCTGTGGAGTTAAAGGGACTGGCAGAATATTAAAGAAGAAAATCTAGCCAATTTATGGAAATGCTCAGAGATATAGATTTAAAGGCATTTGCAAAGAGGTTACAACTGCAGCTATACAAGTCGAGATCACCAAGGATGAATTTTCTAAGAAGTTAATGAAGAGAACTATGAAAAATTCAGCAATCAGGAGCTAAGAGAAACATAGGAAAATCAGGAAAATAATGTTCCAAAGTCAGGAAAAGAGAAATTTAAGAAAAAGAAGATACGGAGCATTAAGGACTATGGAAAACCCAAGAGGGATGTGGATTCTGTAGAGACTATTTGGTTACTGGTAACCTGTGATAGAATTTCAGTACTGTTGGAGGTAGACACTAGATTGTTAGAGAATGGTGAGTTAGTAGTACAAAAAAAGAGAAAGGGAACAAATATAGACTATATTCTGGATGAACCTGGCAGTCAAGTAAAAAGAAGCTAAAGAGACTGTTTTTAAAGCCTAATACAATCTGGCTCCCATCTAGGTCTTCAATCATATTTCATAATGCTCTCCTTCACATGCTATCCATTCCAAGCTGACAAAGAGGTGCTCATTGTACACAACACTTCATCTGTTGCTTGTTGCTGATGAATAGGCTATGCTCCATTTCTGAAGGAAATGGGATGTTGTATGCAAGAAAGCTAGTGACAACTGACTGCAGACTATACAGAAAGGAAGCAGGGGTGGGAAACCTGGGGCCCTCTAGGTCCTCAAGTGCATTCCTTTGAATTCAAACTTCACAAAACAAATCCTTTTACAGCTGCAGGTTTCTCACCCTTGGAATAAAGTATAAGAAGTCTGGAATGGTAAGAGGATGCCAGACTGTGAAGGGATTTAAATGCCAAACAGACTACTTTATATCTGATTTTGTAGGTAATGAGAAGCCAATAGAATACATTGGGCATAATATTCATATGTTGGGAAAGTCACTTTGACAGCTGTGTGGAGGATGGACCGGAGTGGGTAGAGATTTGGAATAGAGAAACCAGTCAGAAGGAAATGAAATACTCTAGAAGAGAAGTAATGATAACCTGTTCTAAGGTGATGAATGTGTCAATGGGGAGGAGACATAAAGAAAGAGATATTGCAAAGACAGAAACAAGATTTAACAACAGACTGAATTGACAAAGAGATGAAATTAGTACAGTGAACGTGAGTAAAGATGGCATCAAGGTTGTGAATCAGGGGAACTGGGAGGATGGTAGTACTCCCAACTATAATACAAAAGACAGAAAGAGGAGAAGGCCTGGGGGAAAAATCATGAGTTCTGTTCTGAAAATGGTGAATCTGATATGCCTACAACGTTCAAGATGTCCAAAAGGTAGTTAGTGATGAGCATGACCAGAGCACAGAAGATAGACTAATGTTAGATATATACACCTGGGAATCATCAGTAGAGAGATAATAATTAAACATATAGGAGTTGATGAAACCCCAAGTGAAATAGCATAAAGGCAAGAGAAAAGAGGGCCAAAGAACAAAGCCTTAGGGGACATACCTATGCTTAGTGCGTATGACATTTATCTTCAATCATGAATGTATTTAATAAATGCTTGGTGAAAAGAAATCAAACTCAGTTGCCTCTTGTTTTTACATACTACATTTTAAAGAGTACATATCTTTTATTTTTTGGACACGGCCCATATAGAGATTTGTTTTACTTTACCATGTATATTTGTTACAAGGGTTTGGGTATTCTTCTTTCAATGGGTGGGACTAAGTGTTGGGAGAGAAGGTACATTTTTATTAATCAGAAAATGTAAAATTAAATTTATAAAATAAAGAATATGTATCTGATAGGACTTAGGTTTTTCAATTCTTTTTCATATTGTAGTACTTACGCCAGGGTTTCCAAGTTCAGGTCCTCTGAGGATGGTATTTCAGTTTCATTAAGAGAAATACTATTTTCTCTTATGATCTGTAAAGCATAAATTAATCATCCTTAGATATCCATGATTGGTTTCCAACTTACACATTTAGGTGATTTAAAGAGTCATGCATATATTATTAGTTTTCTCAAATCATTTTATAACAGTACCTGTATCTGAATCTCATCAGTTTGATCTTTTATATTCTCAACTAATCCAAGGACACGTGATTATTAAATCCAAAACTAAATTCACAAAAGAATTTAAGTTTGGGAGCTTACCAAATATTTCCTGAGTTTAGAGCTAGAAGTGGACCATTTTTTAGGAAACAAGAGCGTGGTTGGTAGTGAAATTAGAGGTGAGAAAGAAAGAAAAGGTAGCAAGCTAATTCTCACTGAAAAAGAACAAACAACGTGGCTCAAAGGTCAATCTCCTTACTGGAAAGCTGCTTTTCACTTTCCAACCTTCCCTGGCTAATTTGTCCTGGAGTTTATCAAACACTGGGTTAATGAATTCTATTACATTGAGTTCAGTAACTTTCAATTTTTACTCATCTTAAGGGCAATTACGTGGTATAGTAGACAAGACTGTTGGTCATGGAATCAAAAAGATCTAAGTTCAAATCTTCCCTCAGATAATTTCTAGCTGTATGACTCAGGGGAAGTTGATTAGCCTCTCTCACAATTTCAGCATTCCCCTCTGTAAAATGGGGATAATAGCAAGGATCAAATGAGATACCACACATAAAGCACTCTGAAAACCCTCAAGTGCTCTATATATGCTAGCTGCTGCTACACTGTTCCTTATCTACTCTATTGCAGTGGTCTATTTTTGTACTTTTTAACCAGTTTTGAAGACTACTACTTGATAACTTAAATGGAAATCTGGATGTGGTAGTCTCCATTCTTACTTATTTCATTGTTTCCCTTAAAATTTTAGACGTTTTGCTCCTTGGAATGAAGTCTGTTGTTACTCTGTTTATCTATGTAAAGTGTACCCTTGGTATGGGATTGATATGGCACTAAATCTGCATATTAACATAGGATGCATTTTTATTGCCAAGAATAGGATCAGAAAAAGGAATTTTCCAAATCCATTAACGTGTTTAGCACTGATATGGGTTCACTGTTCATGGTTCCTTTAAGTACAATGTAGTGTTCCTGTTTCCCTTGTGGTTTTGATTTCTGCCTTGTCTGTCAGCATGATTACAACTCTTGCTTTTTTGAAATCATTTGATCCATAATAAATTTTGTCTCAGCATCACCTTCCCAACTCTCATTATTCCTTTACTATTTATTTATGGATTTGACTGAGATTCACCACCCATTCTTGGCCCTTTATCTTTCCCCTTCATCATTCAAAGTTCCAGTTCTTGAGGCCACTGGTGGTGGAATGGATAGAGCACCGGAACTAAAGTTAAGAAGACCTGAGTTCAAATCCAGCCTCAGACACTTAGTAGTTGTGTGACTCCTGGTAAATCACTTAACCTCTGCCTCAGTTTCCCCAACTGCAAAATGGGGATAATAATATTACCTAACCTCCAGGGTTGTTGTGAGGATCAAGTCATATATTTGTAAAGTGTTTAACAAAATGACAGGCACTTAGTATACACTATGTAAATACTAGCATCATCATTACCTTATTCTCTCCCATAAAAGATAGTGATTCCCTTCTAAGAGGTCAGGAGCTTAGCTCATGGAGCAACAATTCAATTCCTAGACCTTCCTTTATCCTGATTCTTTAAGTTTTCAAGTTAACTGTAGCTCCTTATATCCTTTTTGTACCTCAATGATCCCTTCTTTCTTTCTTTTACTCCACAGATCAATGTGTTTGTTTGTTTTTTTTAAATAATAACCTATAAAGAGAGAACTAATTTCCTAACATAATCTTTTCTAAAATGGAAATAGCAATGCCTATACTACCTCATAAGGTTGTTGTGTAGAAAGCTAAATAAGCTATAATGTTTTATATAACTGTGAGCAATACTAATCATTGCCAAAAATTTGACAAAATCCAGCAAATGTACTCACTTGTGGAACATTGCTATCAACCCACTTGGAATTTGGCAAAATGTCATCCCATAAAATCAGGCATCGAGCAAGAGTCTTAAAAAAAGAAAAGGATCAGAATGAGCTCAAGGTTAATAAAATATGCAAACTTTTGTGTTATAATTGCCTTATAATGATTAAAAGGACATTCTGGCATTCTCTAATAACCAATCCTACAACAAACTCCAGATAATCAGTTTCTGTATAAAATGTACAAAAAAACCTTGGTTGCTTCTTAGTTATTTGGTAATAAAAAATAGTTATGTAATTACACAGTAAAAGCACTTAACAGATTAGCAACATGTTAGTGGTATATTTCTTAGGAATGTAGGGATACATTTAGTGCCACTCAGAGGTAACTGCCAGGAAGCACACTGCCATTATAATCCATCCCTTCATATGGTGATAGAAATAGGGAATTTATAGAACTTTAGCAATCTAATCTCCTCAGTTCTACAGATAAGCATAGTTTTAGAGATGAACGGATTTGCCCAGGCTCACAGTGAGTAAATGAGAGAGCTAGAATTTTTCTTAAGTCTTTTGACACAGTCTATTACTCTTTCCCTTATACTGCTCCCTTAGGAAAAGGTGGGGATGGTGTTTTAGATTCACAAAGGGTATATCCAGCACCTTAAGTCTTGATTATAGGAAAGGAACACCCAAAACAGATGTATGAGAGCTAGATTTTCCCAGGAACAGATGAAGACACACTGCCTCATACACCAGTTCCCTTTTCAGGCATCCTTCAAAATAATTTTAGCAAAATTTAAATTACACTCACCTAATCTCTCCCTCCCCCAACTCCTTTCACATTTAAGTACAGAACTCTTTTAAAATGGCAGGCTTCATCAAAAGTGGCTAGCAATTAATTCTTAAACTTCTTAAGGAAAAATTTTTGAAACAATATTTTTAAACAGAAAAACTTGTGTAAGCAGGATGGCGGTATTTTAAAACAATGTTGTCTAGTAATATAGTGGAATAAAAAGAAGAAACAAAGCATGCAATACAGATTGCTATTTATAACTTGGGAAGTCTAACAGTTAGTTATCCCAAGTACAAGCTAATTAAATTAATGGCAGAAATAGCTAAATCCCTTATTACTAATGAAGAAGCTTTACAATGCTCATTAGAAATGTCTTTAGGAAAAACACACAAGATGAACATTGAAAATAACAGTCACTGCCTCCATCATACTAAGATTTAGAGGGATACAGTCCATACCCTAAGCAAAAGAAATTCTGGTTTCACAAAATCCAACAAATACATTGTATCAGGAGCTCGGAGCCAGTCAGCAATAGATCTGTTTAAGTAGAATAACACCATTAAGACAAATGATAGAATCAAATTATAAGTTTCTAAAAGAAACAACAAAATCAAGAATATTAAATCACAAAATATTGTTATGCTTAACTATTTTGTTAACTACATCATACATTCTTTTTTTACTCTATCCTCAAAAAGAATGAAAGGCCCTTGAAGTCAGTGTTTCATTTTTGTCTTTGCATCCCCAGTGCCTAGCATAGTTTTTAACTAATGCCTGTTGTCTGACTTATTATTATTGAGGGGAAAAGTCTCAGAACATTGAAAAAACCTTTTGAAATAACCACTCTCATTGTTTCCATTTAAACTTATGATGACCAAATAAAACTGATTAAATTCACAGTAGACACTCTAGATAATTTTCCCAGCTAAGCTAAAATTTCCCACAGTAAAGAAAACTCTTGCCCTATGTCAAAATTATCTGCAATGCATCTGATAAACAAAACACTCTTAACAATAAAGGTTTTCGGGGCAGCCAGGTGGCTCAGCAAGTAAGAGCACCGGCTCCAGTGTAGGGATGACCTGGAGATCAAATCCCGGGCTCAGACACTCAGCACCACACCCAGAAATAACTGGCCGTGTAACCTTGAGCAAGTTACTTAACCCCGACTGCTTAAAAAAAAAAAACAATAAAGGTTTTCTAGGCACCTATTATGTGTAGATATAGTTACTGCTCTTAAGGAGCTTATGATCAAGTAGGACAGATAATATTTGTATTCCAGATATAATAAAAAGCAAGAGGCCAATAGAAGGAAGAGGCTTTTTCATACATGAGGGGATCAGCACAAGCGTTATGGGGAAAATAACATTTGAATTAGGCATTGGAGGATGGGTTTGGAGACAGGAAAGAGGTAGAGGAACAGTATAAGCAAAGATGCTAATGACAGATTTTGTTTGTTTTCGGGGTTGGGAGGGGGCAAGTTAAAACAGACTTTATGTATTTGTATATAGGATAATGAAGCAGAATTTGGACTCGTTTTAAAATAAGTGACCTAACATTTAAAATAAATGACCTAATAACAAAACAGCTGTTTTGCTAAAAACATAAAACTATATAAGCACTGAAATTTTAAAAATTTTAGAATCTGGAAATTTGTAAGAACTGGACACTGACAGATTTTTTTTATTAACATTCAAAATGTATGACCCATAGCTGAAATCTTTATAAATAATACTGTATTTGGGGGTTGATAACTAAGGATTCATCCATGGAACAAGAATTTAAAGAGCTTTTTTTCCTGCTTTATGATTATAAACGTAAAAGATTTTTCCACGTTTTACTTAGGAAATTTTTAAAAATGCAGATCTGTAAATATCAATACCTGTTATTAGTTTTTAGGTAGATCATTGCCAAAGCGAGAGTTGCACCAGGACAAGTCACATCTACGTTGATTGTGTCACCTTCCTATCAAAAGATAATTACAGAAGTCAATCCAACTCACATACATGACTTCTGAATTTATTTTCTGTTAAAAAAAATTTATTCTGGATTTTGATTGGAATTATCTAGTTAATATATTTCCCAATTTATTTGTGCATCACTCATTCAAGAAATACCCATTTTCAATGGCTTCCCCAATGAGAACATGAAAACTTAAGAACTAGTGCTTATATGCATTTTGATCTGCTTTACTTTATAGACTTACTTTAATTTGATAGCTTGGAGATTTATGTTTTTCTCTATGCATTCCTGCTTGAAAGCGCCTATGACCTCCAACCATATACTGATAAAGCTGCTCAGGTACATTGAGATCAGACATGCCTATTAGGTTGCTACCATGCTTGAAATAAAGAAAAAAGAGATATTTTAAAACAAATCTTAAGTGATTAAAAACAGATCTCTACCTAATTAAATGAACTAAATACAAAGCATAACACTGTATGATGAATTGCATACTATTTATGCTCAAACACTTCAGAAAACAAACAAAACTTCAGACACTCTATATTGAAAAGGAAGGAACCTCAGTCATCTTTTAGTACAAAAGCTTAGTTCAGAGATACATATAGTGGAGGATTATTCATCTTTTTTTGTATCATGGAAAAACACATAATAGTTTAAGGTTTGCAAAGAACTTTACAAATTATTTTTAAAAATCAAGTTGACGGACCTTAGGTTAAGAATCTTAGTTATAACATTTCTAATAAGTGATAATGTAATCTTTTCATAATACCTCCAGTTAAGGAAAGGATTCCCTGTAGCCCATTACATTTTTGGTCTTAGTCTCCTTTACTGGTTTTTCATTCATGTCATGCCTGCTACCCCAAGCCTCTGTCCTAGGCCCTCCTCTGGTTTTTGCTGTATACTATCTTATTTGGTGATTTTATCAGTTCCTGTGGTCTCATGTATCTCTCTATGCAGAGGATGCCCAGATTTATATAACCAGCTGTAGTTTCTCTCTCAGCTCTAGTCCTCTATCAACTTTAACTTAAAACATACTTAAGTTATTGATTCAGAAAAGTTTTTAAACATAAAAAAATCTAGTCAAATATAATCTCTGACTAGAAATAAGTCTATTTCCATAGCATGAAAGAATTTATACCACTATTTTATATATGTGTGCGTGTTACAGATACATATAATTTATTTTAAATGGATATATACATATATTTTGTATATGTGTTTGTGTATATACATTTACACGTATACACCCACAAATGTGTATATACATACATACACAAACATTTGTTGTTCAGTCACATACAACTCTTTGTGATTCTTTGGACCATGGCACACCAATACTGTCCATGTTATGGGGTTTTCTTGGTAAAGATACTAGAATGGTTTGCCATTTTCCTTTCCAGTGAATTAAGGCAAACAGAGATTAAATGATTTGCCCAGAGTCACACAGCAAGTGAACATCTGAAGCTGGATTTGAACTCAGGCCTTCCTGACTTCAAGTCCAATGCTCTATACACTGAGTCACCCAGCTGCCTCTATGTATATATACACATATATACACATGTAAACATATATATGTATGTACATGTAAATCAAACAGGCAAAGAAAAGGCTACTACGCACCTGTAGCAATAAACACCAGATACTTTTAGATATTTCAGGTTCTCTGCCTTCTCTGTGATGAATGAAAATACCAGTCTAAAATCTAACTATTCATACACTTTAGTTCTAATTTGGATATTCTACCTTAGATGCCTTGAGCCTTTACCATCCAACTCCCTTCTACTGATTTCTTGTTGCACAGATAAACACTAAACTTGAGTAAAGAAAAGAATCTTTAAGTCACATACTCTCTTAAGATATTCTCCCACTAAAACCCGGTACTTTTTAAAAGCCTACAAATGAAGGAAGAATTGAGAATTAAGCTGTTAAGAGTAAGACAGAGGAGCTACAAAGAAAGATTCAGTAAGACCAACTGTTTTAATGCAAATTTAAGGACTATATGTTCAAAGTAAGAAAGAACAGAGTGCTTACCCCCAAGCAAACCATGCCCAGTGCCAAACCAGCTGCTAAAGAGTAAGACTCCCTGTCAGTGCAATATTCCATTTCTGGACCTGGGGGACGCCCTTTAAAAAATAAGAAACAAATTTCAAATAGATTTTCTAACATCTTAACATTGTAAATAATTTTAAGGCACTAAATTCTAATAATTAGCAGAGGACTTAATATTGCTGATGATTAATATATGACTAGTCAAAATTACTTGTAGATAAATGAAAAATGATGCTCACCATGGCCAAATTATTAGTGAATGAAAACTGTAAATGATCCTTTTAATTTACAAATTTTGATCACTTACAAATTCTGTCCCATGGAACTGTGAATTTTGAGGGGGTAGAAAAGGTAATGGAAAAAATTGAGTTATGAAAGATGCATTAGTTTTAAAGTTATCTTTAATGGTTTGTCTTCCCTATATTTTGTTTGCTTAAACTAAGATTTAAAATAATACATATTTAAAGGTATTTTTACTATCACATAGCAGTATCTCTCAAACATTGTACCTAGTAACATAGAACACAGCCACTACTTGTAGGAAAAGATTCTTTACAGCTGAGAAAAAGAATAACAAGCCCATCTATGTTGAAAATGTTAGTTATAAAAACATTAGTTATAAAAAAAAGCACTTTCAATTATCTCAAGAAAAAATGCTGGTACCTAGACTACTCTGTCCAGTGGAAATGCCATACAAATTGTTTTAAATTTTAAAATCAAGAAAACACAAACCAAAATAAAGTGATGAACATAGCATTTCAAAAGTATCAATCAGTATTAGCAAGTATTAATTAAGTACCAACTATGTGCTGGCACATACCGGTACAAAGTATGAAATAATCCCTACTTGTAAGGAACTTACATTCAAGTACATATAAAAATATGTAAAACATAAACATGAAGTCAATAAATACAAATATTTACAAACTAGTTACATAGAAGGTAGTTTGGGGGCCGCTAGCTGGCGCAGTGAATAGAGCACCGGCCCTGGAGTCAGGAGGACCTGAGTTCAAATACGGCCTCAGACACTTAACACTTACTAGTACCTGTGTGACCTTAGGCAAGTCACTTAATCCCCTCTGCCCTGCCTTCCCCCCCCAAAAAAAAAGACCAAAAAAAAAAAAAAGCAGTTTGGAAGGGAGGCACTAGCAGTTATGAATAGAAAAAAATGGGGAACCAGGAAAGGCTTCATAAAGAAAGATTGGTACCTATGTTACATCTTAAATGATGAGAGGAAATCTATCAAGTAAAGAGAAGGACGAAGTGCTGCTGCAATAATTTAGGCAAGAAGAGATCATGGTCCAAACTAAGGTGGTAGCTCTATGTATGGAGAGAAGAGAACATACAAGAAATATTGTGAAGGGAAAACGAGCAAAATTTGGCAAGTGATTTGCATATGTAGGATAAGAAAAAGGGATGAGACCAAGGTTGTAAGCCTGAGTGATTGGGAGGACACTGATACTCTCAATAGCAATAGAAAAATTCAAAGGAGGAGAGGGTCTGGGGCAAAAGATGAGTTCAGTTTAAGATATATTGAGTTTAAAATGCTTCTAAGATATACAGTTTGAAATATCCAACTGGAAGTTGGTGGTCTGAAACTGATTTAGAGAAGAGACTGGGGTTGGATATATAGATCTGTGAGTCACCTACATGGAAATGATAATTTAAAACCATGGCATCTGATGAGAAAGTATAGAGCAGGGATTCCTAAACTTCGTGTCCTTGAATTAAAAATAATTTTTTTTTCTATTTTTCAATATAGTTAATTTCTTGCATAATTCTATGCAGCTGATTTTTATTCATTTAAAAACATTATTGGAAAAGGGTCCATTAGGAAGTGACTGCAGGAAATTTTCTTAAAAAGCACTGATATGGGGCGGCTAGGTGGAGCAGTGAATAGAGCACCGGCCCTGGAGTCAGGAGTACCTGAGTTCAAATCTGGCCTCAGACACTTAACACAAAAACTAGCCATGTGACCTTGGGCAAGTTACTTAACCCCAATTGCCCTCCAATAAGCCAAAAAAAAAAAAAAGCACTGATAAAATATTTTTTAAAGAAAAAATAAAGGGCCACTATTCAGTGTTCATAAAACAGTATGTCACAAACTTAAACTAAAATAATTCCTAGTAAAAAATGATAAAATCAGAACTCAAGAATATAATGCTTAAAGCAAATCTGAAAGGTTTTTAGCTCTTACTGCCTCTTCATCAGATATATTCTGGCCAAAAGAATAAGCCTTAAGTTAATCAAGAAACATTTACTAAGTAACTATTATGTCCCAGGCACTGGACTAAGCACTGGGGATACAAAGAAAGGCAATTGACAGTCCCTGCCTTCAAGAAGCTCACAATCTAATAGGGGGACAACATGCAAACACCATGTACAAAATACAATAACTATGAAATAATCAACAGAGACTGGAAGGCACTAGACATAAGAGAGATTCAGAAAGACTTCCTCAAGAAGGTGATATTTTAGCTAGGACTTAAGAAAGTCAGTGAATCTGGGAGGCAGGGATGAGGAGGGAGAATATTCTATGCATGCAAGTGAAAATGCTTGGAGTGGGGCGGCCAGGTGGCTCAGCGAGTAAGAGCACCGGCTCCAGTGTCGGGATGACCTGGGTTCAAATCCGGGCTCAGATACTTAGCACCACACCCGGAAATGACTGGCTGTGTAACCTTGAGCAAGTTACTTAACCCTGATTGCTTTAAAAAAAAAAAAAAGAAAATGCTGGGAGTAGGGAAATGGATTATTTTGCTCAAGGAAGAGCAAGGAGGCCAATATCACTGGATTGAAGTGTATGTGGTGGGGGGAAAGGAAAAGGGAAGGAAAGAGGGACCAGGGTGTAAAGTGTAAGAAGACTAAAAAGTTACTATGCACTTTTAGTAAAATTATACATTTTAGCTACATTATTTTAAAGTGATTTTTAAAGTACAACAATGGATGCTAACTGTGATACCATATTTACCTCTTTAAAATATCCATCTTGAGATGGAAACTACAGGTTAACACTTATAAACAAATTAAGTTACATATTCTTATATGGGGGGAAAAAGGAGAAAGAACTACGATTTCATTAGTGTTGCG
The DNA here is from genome assembly GCF_028583685.1 of Petaurus breviceps papuanus. Lineage (NCBI taxonomy): Eukaryota > Metazoa > Chordata > Mammalia > Diprotodontia > Petauridae > Petaurus > Petaurus breviceps. Next base: position 21,803,111 of record NW_027187378.1, on the reverse strand, counting down.
CTCTCCTGGTAAGGAAATTCATTTTTATAACACTGCTCTGCAATTTCGAATCTGAGAGTTGCTTAGGGAACTGCGGGGTTAAGTGACTTGCTATGGGTCACATATTCAGTTATGTGTCAGAGACAAGACTTGAACCCAAGTCTTCTTCACTCCAAGAACAACTTTCTATCTACTATATCACATTCCCTCTGTATTACAGCAGTCACAAGATTCTGCTCCTTTAGCAACAGTAAGCACCTTGATACAGTCACCAATTAAACATTTTGAGTGCAGGCACTGTCTTTTTCTTTTCTTTGCATCCTCAGCACTTAGGACAGTGGCTGGCATACACTAGGTGCTTACTAAATGCTTGTTGACTACTTGTGGCATTAGAAAAAAGTTCTAGAACTGTTTCATTCTCAACTAAACCTCTTATTCATCTTAATTTTTCTAACCTTACTATTATTTTAATTTTGATTTTGAAGAAATATGCTAATAAAGTCAAGATAAGATCTTACCAATTTCAGCCAGCAGAACTTCTGCAGTATGCCTATGAGCTGTCCCTTGATAGACAAGGCCTATGCCTATCACTGCAGCCACTTGAACATTATGAGGAACATCGAGTTCTGTTGAAGTTGGAGGTAAGAGAGCAGGGATGTGGATGCTGAGAAGCCGAGTAATTGACATATCCATTGTGCCTAGTTTAGCAGCAGAAACACCAAGTAACAGTCCAATACTTGTCATCTCATGGCCCTAAAACAGTTAATTGATTAAGAATAAAGAACTTAGGAGCAAAAAATACACCTTTAATTCTTAGCTATTGCATTCACAATAAAGAATCAAACAATACAGTAATCTTAAAGATGATTCAGCTTGGCACACTCTATGCCAGAAAATACAAGTGGATGCTAATGTTTCTCTCTTTCAAATTCAGATTCTCACCTTAGTCAAATAGTCATGTATATTAAGCGTAGCTAGCTTGGTAAGATGCCCATTCAAGCCTAAGGCCATAAGAAAGCCTGCATACTCATTGGCCAATTCTGCATTCTTTGGCTTGTTGTAGACAATCCAAGCTGAGTCAATCTGGGAAGCAGGTGCTATTTTTAACCCAGCAGCAACACCATTGTGAAAGCTAGCCCAACATGCCATGTTGGGAGGCACATCAATATTTCCACTGTTAAGGTCCACAGTTGTGTTCCTAGGAGGAGCCCGTCCTATCCAGCAAAATAAAATTTAATATTAAAAATGGAAAATAAAAAATACTCAACACAAGCCAAATAGTTAAATTTAGTTCCATAATGCACATGTTCTATATAACTAACCCCTTAGTACCTAAATTCATGTGAAGGTTTTATAAGACTTCAAAAATTAAAATCAATAAAAATTGTCTTTAAAATCAGGGGCAAAGAGAGAATTAAACTAAAAAGGTTCCCTTTTGTTGAAACACATGAAATATTCTATGATTGGTGACAAGTTCTTACATGTGAATCTGGTCACAAACACTCTATCATTAAGAAATATGGACCCTTAAAATAGCCTACCAAACAGCAAGTCACTTCAACACTAAAGTTAAGATTTATGTCAGAGCCAAGAAGATAGTTTACATTACTATACATGATTAATGATATAAGTGTTAATTCCACACATGCTGTCATGAATCTTCACTGCAGACAGGAAATATGTTATCAGGCATAGGTATTAAAGGAGAAATAGCATTTTGAATGAGGAAAAATACCTCTGCAAATCAACTGCATATGGAAAAAGTTTTAGCTTACTGTGTTGTGTGTGCGTGTGTGTGTGTGTGTGTGTGTGTGTGTGTGTGTGTGTAGAAAAGAGTGCTCACTAGGTTTTTTAAGAGTAGGTCATTTACTGAATCTTAAAAGACTCATTACTATGCTTAATGCTATGTAGTCCTTAACTGAAGCCTCACCATGGTAAGCAGTGATCACTGGTTCTCAAATGTTATGACAGTGAAGCACAAATTCTACCTCAACTTTTTACGTTAAAGAGGTTTTTAAAAATGAGACTAGTGGTGATTTGTTTATCTGTTGTCAGAGGACCAATGCTGAATTTCCATTTTTTTTTCTTTGGCCTTTATTTCATGCTTCTCCTATTAACAGCCTAATATCCTTTAAGAGCATGAATAAGTGTTCAGGCTGAAGAAAAGATAGCTAACATCACACTATGTAAAGCAGCACAAAAAAGTGATCCAATTCAAAGTAGGCCTAAAAACAAATTTTATAATAAAGTTTAAAAATAACATTAAAAAAAAAACTGTCACCACTATCTGTATGGACAGCAGAAAGGCAGTAAAATGAATTAAAATGGTATTTAATAACTACCTATCAAATATTCTATTGATGCAATCAAACAATAAAGTACAGTGCTGGGTCTCAATTTTCCTAATTAAGACTGAGAACATATACCACTGTACATAACACAAGCTAAGCCTTTAGAAATAATATAAATATTTTATTGAAGAGAATAATGAAACCATTTTTTTTTAAAAATATAACCATCTATGGTACTGGTTTGAAACTGTTCCTAAAAATGTTTTTACCCCACTATCAAAAACACCCTTCTGAATTCTGTAGACAAGTCTTTCATCATTACTATAAAACAGCATAATAGTATCATAAAATAAAAAAGATGCTTTTGAAATGTGAGCCATTTCACAAATCACTGTTTTGGAATGGGTCTTTTGTTTCAATTAACATTAAATAATACACAAATGAGAGATGGACTTATATTCTCCACTTGATGTTTTTTCATTAGTTTATTTAATAAGCACTGAAGCTTTATCACACAAAACAGAATGTGTCATAAAGGGAAAAAAATGAAAATGTGATTCTTTTGTTTTCAATCCAATTTATTCCAAAAGAACTTTTTGGGACATGTTTATAATTTTCTATCACTTCTATGAGGTCTACAACTTAACCATTACAGAATATCAGAGTTGGAAGGGACCTCAGTGGAGATTTTGACCATTTAGTCAAACTATACCTGAATTTCTTATACAGGACAACAAATGAGTGTTCATCTCCCCTTGCCTGGTGAACTCCAGTTTAAGGGAAAGAATTATTTCCCATTTCACTCTGAAATAGCTCTAATCATTAATAAGTTTTCCTTAACATCAAAACTAAATTTATGTCTTTGCAACTTCTACCCACTGTTCCTATTTCTGCCCTCTGGGTCAACAACATACCAGTTAGATTCAGTTTAGGAACAGGCAACGGTTCTGTTGGAACTGGATGGTATGAAAACAAAGTAAACATTCCTCGCCCCAAGGGAAGTGCCATAGTTCGTTGACACAACTGGAGCAACCTATGATGAAAATAAAAAGTAATGGTAGGTATGAAAAGTTAAAAAGCAAAAATTAATACTATAAATCCCACATGAAGGGGCTATTTTATGTAACACAATCTGATGTTAGTTCACAATGTAGAAGGAATATTTACTCTCATTTATATACTCTAAGATAGAGAATAACCCATTTTTCTTCTACTGAGTGAAAAGTATCTAGCCTATAAGCCTAATTAACCTCCAGTATTCATAGAGAAATATATTCTAAGAGTCTTAAATATATAATATGTTTTTCCTTAATTCTCACCTACTATAAGGGTTCAAATACCCAGTTAAATTCAACAAATTACACAAAGGGCCCAGAGGATACAAATATACAACACACAAATAGCGGAGGATGTAATTCAGGGAACAGCATACACAGAAACAACTTCAGTACTAAAGAGGAGCATGCGATAAGTGCAAAGATAAAATGTAATGAAAAATATCAAGAACGGTGGTTTGAGTTTCAAGGCCCACACTTTTTAAAAAATAATTAATTTATTTTTAGTTTTCAACATTCACTTCCATAAGATTTTGAATTTTAAATTTTCTTCATATAAGTCTTTCCAGGTTTTTCTGAAGTAAGTCAAGGCCCACACTTTAAGTATCCTAAATACTGGAAACTTTTATTTCCTTGTTTTAAGGTTTTAATGAAGTTTTATTTCAGCTACTGAAGGAAAATAGTGCTTTGGCAGGTCTCAATTTACAAATATTCCTTACGTACAAAGGGCCATCTTATCAATAAACTCATTACCCCTACTACCACTATTACCACTACCACAACTACTACTAGTGAAACTGTTCCCTTTACATTACTGTTAAGGACACCCAGAAATTCTGCCTCTTTGCTGCTGAGGACTCCTAGATTCACCTGCCTTCTCATCTGGACTGGAACTCAAGGAAAAAACAGTGCTCTAATTTGGCACAGGAGATGGAGAAAGAAAATGGCCACCCTTATTGCTACAGCTATATTAGAAGAAAATATATTCTGTGAATTCTCACACAGCAACTCTGTTATGAAGGATAGTTATGTACCCTTAGCATTGTTCAGCTATATAATGGGTAAGTTATCCTAGGGTGTTACCATTTTAAATCATGGTTTCTAAGGCAAGATACATTACAAGTAACTGACTTAGAATCTTTTAAAATATAATTTGTTTATAAATCAGACACACTGCTTGAGTAAGTATCACAGGATCCTAGGATCCTGAAAACTGTTCTTCAAATAAAAATGAGATTCCGCTTTTCAAAAAAACCCCAAAACATCTTAAACATCACATGCTTCTCCATGCTACAAACTGTTCCTTCAATCCATTCAGAGGGATCATAAACTGAAACTACCCTGGGATGGGCTCAAGTTACTGCCCAATCTGAATGTGCTATCAAGGTCAGGTGATATATATTTGAGACAGGGTCAGAAACCTTACAAGTTTATTAAATTTTAGAGATTCAATAAGCCTTAGAAATCATGTAAGTCTAATATTTTCATCTTACAAACAAAGAAACAAAGACTCAGAAAGGTCCCTCACAGTCTATAGCATGGCCAAGGATAATTATTTCACTATCACAGTATACCAGAAAGAGTCTAGTAGTAATGATGGCAGAAATACAATTAAGAGGGGAGAAAGAATCAGAACAAAAACAGAAAAGGAGAAAAGATCAATCAATAAACAGTTACGGAGTACCTATTGGATAACACACACTGTAGCTATACAAGAAATACAAGAAATATAAAAAGAAAATTAAAAACACCCTGAAATTGCACTTTTTTTACAGTCACATTAGATGCAGCTCAGCATTTCCTATAGTAAAGGGCATATGTTATAAGAGTTCATACTGAAGTATCAGAGCATCGATCAACAGAACATTCCTCACTTCTTGCTCTTATCCATCTCCCTCAAGTTGCCACTCTTCCCCAACTCCTCTTTCTCTTCACAAACATTAAAGGTTCTGTTTTACAAAACATCTTCCCTTTTGGAAAACTTGTTACATTTCATAAATGAACATCATGGAATGGGTGAAAGCTATGCAGACAAGCTTTGGATGAGCCAGTGCTGCTGAGTTGGGCCAGTTAGCTAACTAATATTTATTAATCAACTATGTGCCAGGTACTGTGTTGAAGGCAGGGGATACAAAGAAAGGAACTCCAAATAGTTTTTTAAAAGGTTTTAGGAAACAGGAATGTTAAGATGGAATATAATCAAAATATGTGAGAACTGCTTTTTGTTATTGATGGCTTTTTATTTTATATTGCATTATTTCTTAATTTACCCCCTTATACCTGATTAACTGTCCCTTGCAACAAATACTTAAAAGAAAAAAAACAATTCAGCAAAACTGAAACATCAACAATATCTGATACACCTTTCTCCTGGTTATTTTCAATTTCTCCTGGTTCAGTAAAGAAATTGTGAAATTTAACAAGAGTTTCAAATGCGGGCTTTTTCTCTGAAGCCATAGATCACCACCAATTAGCATTTTGTTATCCTGTTCAAACATTATGGAAAGTTTTCTCATATTATTTTCTGAAGTAAGATGTTTATGGTTTTTTATTTACTACCCTTACATAGTGCCTTCAGAATCTTTCAGGAGATCTATGATTCTTGTGTTTATTTTGTAAAGGTCAATCCTTTTGGCTGACATATTCATCTATTCTTTGAAAATTACTGTCTTATACTCTTTTTCTGACAAATTTTCTACCACTTCTGTATTTCTATGTTTTAAATCTGTCACCTGCTCTTTAAGAGCTATTTCTTTGGAGAGATTCTCTACCGTGTGTTGGAAATTTTCTGTTTGTAACCTGTCTTCTTTAGTTCTGTAGTGAGAACTCTGATTTCTGACTTAATTTTCAACCAAAAAGCATTATTAAGAATCTACTTACATCAGGCACTGTGCTAGCCATTTCTGCTACACATACAAAAAAAAGAAAAAAGAAACGATTCTTCCTCTCAAAGAACTTATTCAAATATGGAAGACAACAAATATATATTGATAAGTACATATGAGATAAATATAGAGAATAAATTTAAAAATAGATAAATAAAAAGTAATTTGGGAAAGAGAGCACAAAGTTTCATGGAGATGGTGAAGTCTGAGGTATACTTTGAAGAGAAGGATTATATAACACAGAGGTATGGAGGAAATGCATTCCAAGCATGGGACAGCAGTGTAAAGGCATGGAGAAGCTAAATGAAGCATGGATAAAGAACACAGGATAGACTGTAGAGTGTGGGAAGTTGAGTAACATTCAATAAGGTTAGAAAGAAAGGGTGGGATAGAACATGAAGGTCTTTAAAAGATAAACAAAGGAATTTATATTTTATCTTCAAGGCAAGAGGGCACCACCAGAGTTGATTAAGTATGGGAGTCAAATTTATACTTAAGAAAAATCGCTTTGGCAGCAGTATGTAAGATGGACTGGAATGGGGAGAAACTTAAAGCAAGGAGGCCAGGCAGAAGGTTGTTACAATAATCTAGGAGAGAGACAATAAGGACTTGAAATACAGTGGTAACTGTGAGAGGAGAGAGAAGGGGCTGGATGCAAAAAGAAGTTATGGAGGCAGAAATGACAAGATTTGGCAAATGAAAGGATACATACAATGACAGAGTAATGAGTCCAAGATGAACCTGGAAGACTTGAAGACTGGTGGTGCCTTAGAAAGAAACAGGGAAGTTTAAACAATGGGAGGATTTGCCAGGGAAGAACCAGCAAGTTCCATTTTAGACAGGTTGAGCTTCAGATGTCTCCAGAACATCTAACTGAAATGTCCCACAGGATGCTGGTAATGTAGTGCTGAGGCTCAAGAGAAGGTACTAGGCCTAGATATGTAGATTGGTGAATCATCTTCATAGAGATGGTATTTAAATTCATGGGACCTGGTAAGATCTAAGAGAGACTTTTAAAAAGTTTTGTTTCTTCCTTATGTTGTAGAGTGTATGGACCTGGCTGGTTCTTTGCCCAGAGTAAACAGTGTGGGGAGAGGACTGACCACAGCTGAATTTCTAGTTCTTTCTTCAAGCACAGAAACCTGAAGTGCTTGCCCTCAAGCTGACAATGCACCGGTGCTTTCTCCTCCAGTTCTAAAATATTTTTTTCATGTGGCTGAACAGGATCAGTGTCTTCTACCCTTTGTGATATGCCTATGTTGGAGAACAGAAGGAGTTCACATTGATGACAACTAGAAAGAATGGGAGGAATCCCCACAGTCTGACTTTGTAGCAAAAGTTTTCCAGGTCACTTCCAGTACCTGCATCACATCCAGTGTAGGAAGTTGCCTAGGGATGGAGATGCTGACAGTAGTTTTAAGTGTCTTTAATTACCTAAGTTATTGGGGGAGGCTAGGTGGCGAAGTAAATAGAGCTCCGACCGTGGAGTCAGGAGGACCAGAATTCAAATCTGGCCTCAGAAACTTAACACTTACTAGCCATGTGATCTTGGGCAAGTCATTTAACCCCAAGTGCCCTGCCTTTCCCTCTCCAAAAAAGCAAAAAAAAAAATTACCTAAGTTATTTCATGAGGCTTTTACTTTGTGGGCTGCTTCTTTTAATTGCTCTATACTTGTGCATATGTATTGCGTTGAGATTTTTAGGCCGGAGAAATTTGTGGAAAATAACTACTCTGCCATCTTGCTAAAGATGTGATCTTGTAATTCTATCAGTATTTTAAAAAAAAATGATGTTGCTTAAGGTAACATTAGACCATCTGGTGCAACAAGTACTCAAATCCATACACAAATGGGAACTGACCAACATATTTTATACCATAAATACATACAAAGACTATATAGTGTGTGTATATGTATGTTTGTATTTACTTGTAAGTAAAGTAATAAACAGGGAAGTATGGAATTCAGCTTTTCAAAAGAAAACTCTTATTGTACCTCAAAAAGGGCATGGTCTGAATTCCCAGAAATATTTCAATGAATACCAATAGATATTTTGCATATATTTACAGTACACTATGACTAGCATGAACTTCTAAAAGACATGGTATTTTTTTTTTGGAGGGGGGGAAAGCAGGGCAATTGGGATTAAGTGACTTGCCCAAGGTCACATGGCTAGCATATGCTAAATGTCTGAGGCTGGATTTCAACTCAGGTCCTCCTGACTCCAGGGCCAGTGCTCTATTTACTGTGCCACCTAGCCACCCTGTGACCTACAGTATTTTAAAAAAATATCTCATTAATGTTGTAGAGATACTAAAAAACTTGCATACTCCAAGCTAAAAGAATTACAATTAAAACTCAAATGGAAAAGACTGGGTGCAAGCAATGGCTGAGGGAATACTGTTGAGCTCACTTGCCTGTTTTCTTTTTCTTCAATATATTCATGGTCATTAACTTCTGGCATCTGTACTACATTGACCCGGACAGGATGAGCACTCTGGAGAAGTCTTCGGACCTCTTGGACCCTTAAATCTTCACTCCATATCAGCGACATGACTTCCTGATTCATATCATTCATGCCATCATCTTCCTCCTCTGCTTCAGTTCCTGAAGGCACATCTGATGAGAGCACCTGAGCAACAGACTTAATGGGAACAACACAATAATGAGAGTCACTCAGTAATCATTTACTGAGTGAACATTCAGAATACATGAGCACTGTACAGATTTCAACAGCAAAAAAGGTTAAAAAATGCTTTTACAAGTACTTTCTTTCTATCTACACATGGGACAACTCTAGTTGAGGCTTCCATCATCTCTCACCTAGATTCCCTGTCTCTCTTCTCCCCTCATTTCAGTCCATCATCCACTCATATGCCAAAGCAATTTTCCTCAATCAAAGGTCTGACTATGTCATCCCTACTTCCATCAAAAAATTCCAGTGGTTGACAGAGTATTCAATATAAAATCCTCTTCTTGGCTTTGAAGACCCTTCACAACTTGGCCCCTTCCTACCTTTCCTGCATTCTTATGCTGCATCTCGCTCTACCTCGACACTTACTAATGATACTAGTCTTCTTGCTATTCCTCACACACTACATTCCAACTCCTGACTCTAACTGGTTTCCACTCTAGCAATATCACGCTTCCTCCAGGATAACACAACACCAGAAATCTCATCATCAGAGATTGTTTCAGACTTGGTATTCAAAATGTCCTTTTGACCTCAGCCATCTTTCCCCTTTAATTGGAAGGCTGGAAGGCAAAGCACAAATCTCCTCCCACAGGCCCCTTTGTGGAAGGCTCAGAATTCTTTCTCTTCATTTCCCACCAGCTGAACTGCTTGGTTTTGACTCCACAAGAGCAACATATCACAGTACTGGGTATCCTCTGACACAGCCCCTTGTTCTTTTCAGCTTTATTTTGTGTATTGTCTTCCATCATTAAATTGTAAGCGCCTTAAATGAAAGGACTCTCTTTCTTTTTCTTATTTGTATTCCTGGCACTTAACAAAATGGCTTATGTTGCTGTTGTTGTTAAATTGTTTTTCAATCCTGTTTGACTCTTTATGACCCCAACTGGGATTTTCTCTGAAAAGATACTGGAACAATTTGCCATTTCCTTATTCAGTTCCTTAACTGATGAGGAAACTGAGGCAAACAAGCTTAAGTAACTTGTCCAGGGTCACATAGCTAATGTCTGAGCCTGGATTTGAAGTCAGGAAGATGAGTCTTTCTGATTCCAGACTATAGCAGCAAGCACCCTAGCATACCCAGGATGGCTGCTAGCACAGGTTATTTGATCTGCTTTTCTAAAGGAAAGCAATTCAAAAAGGGGCTAACAATTTTATTTTAACCAAACATTATCACTTACCTAGTTCAGGGGAAAAAGTCAGCACCCTGAACTTCAGAGAATACAAACAGAAGTTACAAGCAGACAGAAATACAGACAGAGAAACAAACCAATAGACAGGGCTTCCAGATGTCTGACCATTACATCCATACCAGGGAGAGAGAAGCACCAACTTCTGGGTTTTCAATGCGAGGGGGCGCAACAGCAGTCCGGAGTCTCATCTAGCCAAATCATACAACTCTTCCCATGAGTGAGCCCCAAGGCAAAACCTCACATCAGGGTATATATAGCCTTCTCCAGGGTAAGAGAAAATTATAACCCTCTTGGCGCACTGCCCAATCACAAAGTGGGCATTGCTGAAAAACAAGCCTCCCGCCACAGGCTCCATGTGACCACATTCAGCCTATTAGGGCACAGAGTATATTTTCAAATCAGGAAAGGTCCTCAAATTCACGGAAGATCTTCAAATTCCCATTCCCATTCCACAGGCCAAGTGCTCTGTCCACTGCACCACCTAGCTAGGTACTAAATAAAAGCTTATTATGTTGCATCATACTGTTACCAGCTGTGTGACCTTAGGCAAATCCCTTAATCTGTTTGAATCAGTTTCCTCATCTATAAAATGAAGATAACACCTATCTTCCAAAGTCATTATGAAGATCAAATCAGACAACATTTATGAAGTGCTTAGCACAGTACCTGGCACATAGCAGGCATTAGCTAAATGTTTTCTACTATTATTATTACTATTTCAATCATCCTCTTTCCCTTTGAGATTACTATCCATTTACATATTATATAAACATATAAAGTAAAGGCAGATATGCACATATGAAAATAATGTAAAGACCTATCTTTCTATAGATCTTGTCTGTACAATTTCTTGAATGTTGTCTCCCCCTTTAGAAGGTGAGCTCCCTGAGGGCCAGGACCCTATTCTAGATCTTCTTTGTATCTGTGGTGATTAGTCCTGTGCCTGGCACACAGTCAGTAAAAGCTTGCAGATTATCCAGAACCAAAACTGTGTTTTCAAGGTAACTCAAAATTCTAAAAGGCTGGACAAGCAGAATGTAAAGCCAAATCCAAAACTGCAGCTCAGTCTGTGCAACAGACCAACCTAGAAGAAACTGCATGTGGAAGACAGCATTATTATGAGATAAGAAGAGCTAGATGAGAGCAACATTGCAGTAGGACTTCTAAAACAAAAAACATATGGATAGAAATTAAACACTCTAGTGAATGCTTTATCCCTTAATGAAAATTTCTTCTCTAAAATTAAATCTCAATTGATGATTATTGCTATCAGCAATGAGCTTGAATAATAACAATAACAATAATAACAATAGCTAGCACTTCAAGATCTGCAAAATGCTTTATAAATGCTATCTCATTTGATCCTCACAACAACTCTGGGAGGTAGGCACTATCATTATCCTCATTTCAGAGATGAGGAAACTAATGGTGGGAGAGATTTTAAGAGATTTACTCAATCTCATACAGCTGTTAAACCATTAGTAGAAAGTAAGAGTACAATTACTGAACTTAATGAAGTTTAATAAAAGTCAGATTTGGATAAAAATTTTGGCCTGTGTCAAAGTCGATCTAAGTCACATAAAAGAAGCCAAAACTCTATAAAATCTTTTTTTCTAAATGAACTACCTAAGGACTGGGAACAAAATAGATATCTGCCCATCAATAAAGGAATGGCTAAACAAATTATGGTTTCCTTACCAGAATGTTACTGTACTGGAAGAAATAAGAAAATCACAAAAAGATATGAATCCTATAAATTGGTGAGAACCAGGAAAACAACACATACAATGAGTACAATGCTGCTAGACAGCTAGATGGATACAATGCTGGGTATGGAGTCAGGAAAATCTGAGCTCAATCCAGCTGAGTGATCCTAGCCAAGTCACTTCACCTCTGTCCACCTCAGTTTCCTCAAATGCAAAGAGGAACTAATAACAGTACTTACTTCACGTGTATGTATGTGTGTGTGTAGGGGGATGTTGTGAGGATCAAATGAGATAATATGTGTAAAGAGTTTAGCAGTGCTTGTTCCCATCCCCCACATATGACAATGAAATAGAACAACAAAAATTTCAATTCCACACTATAAAATTATAAGGGCCAACCACTGTCCCAAAGAAGAGTTATGAGAATGTTTCCTTCTCTTCTTTGCAGAGGTAAAGAACTAAGGATGTGGAATACTACATATACTGTCATACCTGGGGCTGCTGTGTTGCTTAGTTTTACAGAACCACCTTTTTTTTCCTCTTTTTTATTCTTTGGAGGTTTTCTGGTCAAGGCAAGGTAAGGGATATATGGGAAAATGAAAGCAATGTAAAAACAAAAGTAATAAGTTTTTAAAACTAATTAACTTAAAATGAAGCGTACAACGGTTTCCAATTTATTGCTGCAGTTATTTTGTTATGTCCTTGGTCAATTCAGATAAATTCAAAGGATTTAACACAAAATTTTATTTGCTGTCATTTTTGGTACTTCTGTAAAGTATATAGTTCAGAAGGTGGCACTTCTCCTTAATAAACAGAAATGAAAACTCTAGTTTATAAAGAATAAAATTGTGAGAGGCAGGCCTGGAAGGCAAGGGGCACGCAGAGGCAGGCCCAGAAGGTGAGCGGCCTGCAGAGGCAGGCCCAGAAGAGGCCTGATCAACTCAGGGGGCAAGTCATCCCACCAACCACAAGGGCCACTACCAGGCCTATCACCAAAGGGCTGGGACTGGAAAGAGCAAGGTAAGAACCAAATGCAGGGGACCCTGTCCAGGACAGCAAATACTCCTGGGACTACCACTTCATAGCCCAGAAATTTAAAAAAAGACCCTATCAGGACCTCCAAAGACCAGGATGGCAGAGTGAACCCTGCCTGCTCTCCCCACCCCCCCCAACCCTGAAAACATAGTAACTATTGACCCAGGGCAAAACTCTCTACATAGAGGAAGGGCGTGGCTAGGGCCCTGCCTCAAAATGGGTAGAAAGCAGACTACAAAGCCTCTGGAGTCCTACTATCCCTCAGAGGGAGGAACCAAACTCAGAGGGAGACAATGTGGACTCCACACCCACAGCTGAAACTTCAAAAGGGAACGGGTCCCAAGCACAGAAAGTTCTCCTAGATGAGCTCAGAAGGAACTTTGAAAACCAAATGAGAGATATAGAAGACAAAATGAATAATTCTCTCAAAACCAAAATAGCAGAATTAGAAAAACATTATAATGAAGAAAACAAAGAAAAGTGTATGATATGGAAAAGGAGCCCCAAAAATTAACCAAGGAAAATGATTTGCTAAAAACTAGAATCAACCAAATTGAAACAAATAACTCTATGAGGAACCAAGAATTAGTCAAACAAAACAACAAGAATGAAAAATTAGAAAAAGAGGTAAAATATCTCAATGGAAAAATAACTGACCTGGAAAACAGATCCAGGAGAGATAATCTGAGAATCGTAGGCCTACCAGAAAATCATGATGAAAAAATGAGCCTGGACAACATTCTCCAACAGCTCATTAAGGAAAACTGCCCTGAGATACTAGAACCTGAGGGTAAAATAGAAATCGAGAGAATCCACCAGACACCTGCTGAAAGAGATCCCAAACTGAAAAGTCCTTGAAATGTTGTGGCCAAACTCCAGAACTACCAGGTAAAAGAGAAAATACTTCAAGCGGCCAGAAAGAAACAATTCAAATATCGAGGGTCCACAGTGAGGATTGCACAGGATTTGACATCCTCTACACTGAAAGATCAAGGCAGTGGAATACAATTTTCCGGAAGGCAAGAGAGCTCAGGTTACAACCAAGGATCACACACCCAGCGAGACTGAGCATATTCTTCCAGGCAAAGAGATAGTCATTCAACGATATAACAGAGTTCCAGAGCTTCCTGATGAAAAAGCCAGAGCTCAATGGAAAATTCAACCTCTAATTATGAAAGAGTGACATAGAAAGGTAAACAAGGTAAACACACACACACACACACACACACACACACACCCTGCTATTTAATAAGAGCAAACTGTTTATAGACAAGTAGAGGGTGTGAGTATAAAATACACAAAATGACGATTTAAAAAAAAGTCCTAACAAGGGCTACAAAGGGACTGCAATGGAAGAAGAAGAATGAATGAAATGGAAAAGGGTAAATTATGCCACACATAGAGGTATAAAAACTGTATAGCAGAGGAAAAAAAGGGAGGGAGTTGGGAAGCATATGAGCTTTTCCCTCATTGGTTCTGGTACAAGGAGGGAATAACAACCAGTTAAGCATAAGACTCTATGGAGAAGAAACGCAAAAAGTATCATTTTAGAGGGAAAGGGGGGGGAGAGGAGCTTCGCATGAGATTTGTTCCTGTCACTTTTGGTGCAAAGAAGAAATAACATACTTCATTAAGTATAAAAATATCCTACAGGCAGTAGGAGGGGGAAAGGGCTACAAAAGGTGGGGGGTGGTTAGTAGGGAGGGAAAAAATAAGGGGGAAGGGGAGGAAAAGGGAGGGAGGCTGATAAGGGAATATTGAGTGAGGCGGTGGTCAAAAGGATAACTATTAAGGGGGGGAAGGGAGAAGGGAGAAAACTATGAACATTAACAGGGGCAGGAATAGGATGAGGGGAAAGAAACAGATAACAATCATAATTGTAAATGTGAATGGAATGAACTCTCCCATGAAACGGAGACAGATAGCAGAATGATTAGAATTCATAATCCTACAATATGCTGTTTACAAGAAACACATCTGAAACAGAGGGATACACACAGGGTAAAGGCAAAAGGCTAGAGTAAAATATATCATGCCTAAGCGAAAGTAAAAAAAAGCAGGGGTAGCAATCCTTATCTCAGATAAAGCAAAAGCAAAAATTGATCTAATTAAAAGAGATATGGAAGGAAACTATATCCTGTTAAAAGGGACCATCAAGAATGAAGCAATATCATTACTTAACATATATGCACCAAGTGGTATAGCATCCAAATTCCTAGAGGAGAAGGTAAAGGAATTAGAGGAAGAAATAGATAGCAAAACTATACTAGTCCTCTCTGAACTTCATAAATCCAACCTCAAAATAAACAAGAAAGAAGTTAAGGAGGTGAAGAGAATTTTAGAGAGGAGAGGTATGATAGATCTCTGGAGAAAATTGAATGGAGATAAAAATGAATATACTTTCTTCTCATCAGTTCATGGCATATACGCAAAAACTGACCAAGTTCTAGGGCATAAAAACCTCACAATTCTATGCAGTAAGGCAGAAATATTAAATGCATCCTTCTCAGATCATGATGCAATAAAAATTACATGCAATAAAGGGCCATGGAAAGACAGACTAAAAACCAATTGGAAATTTAATCCTAAAGAATGAGGGGTCAAACAAGAAATTATAGAAACAATCAGTAATTTCATTCAAGAGAATGATAATAATGAGACAACATACCAAAATTTGCAGGATGCATTAAAGGCAGTCTTAGGGGAAGTTTTATATCCCAGAGTGCACACATGATTAAATTAGAGAAAAGGGAGGTCAACGAATTGGGCATGCAATTGAAAAAGCTAGAAAAAGAACAAATTCAAAATCCCCAATTAAATACTAAATTAGAACTATTGAAAACCAAAGGAGAGATTAATAAAATTGAAATTAAGAAAACTATTGAATTAATAAATAAAACTAAGAGCTGGTTTTATGAAAAAAAAACAATAAAATTGATAGACCCTTAGTCAATATGATAAAAAAAAGAAAGAAGAAAATCAAATTATGAGTATAAAAAATGAAAAGGTGAATCTACCTCCAATGAAGAGGAAATCAAAACAATAATTAGGAATTATTTTTCCCAATTGTATGCACATAAATTTGACAATCTTAGGGAAATGGATGAATATTTACAAAAATACAAGTTGCCGAGATTAACTGAAGGGAAGTAAATTACTTAATAACCCCATCTCAGAAAAAGAAACTGAACAAGCCAGTCAACTCCCTAGGAAAAAATCTCCAGGGCCAGATGGATTTACTAGTGATTTCTATCAAAAATTTAAAGAACAATTGATTCGAATACCCTACAAACTATTTGGGAAAATTAGTGAAGGAGTACTACCAAATTCTTTTTATGACACAACTATGGTACTGATAATACCTAAATGAGGAAGAGATAAAACAGAGAAAGAAAATTATAGACCAATCTCCCTCATGAATATAGATGCAAAAATTCTAAATAAAATATTAGCAAAAAGACTACAGCAACTTATCTCAAGAATAATACACTTTGATCAGGTAGGATTTATTCCAGGAATGCAAGGATGGTTTAATATTAGGAAAACCATGAGTACAATTGATCATATCAACAATAAAACTAGCAGAAACCACATGATCATCTCAATAGATGCAGAAAAGGCTTTTGACAAAATACGACATCCATTCCTATTAAAAACACTAGAAAATATAGGAATAAATGGAGCCTTCCTTAAAATAATAGGTAGCATCTATTTAAAGCCATCAGCAAGTATTATATGTAATGGGGAGAAGCTAGAAGCATTTCCCATAAGATCAGGGGTGAAACAAGGGTGTCCACTATCACTCCTCTTATTCAATCTGGTACTAGAAATGTTAGCAGTAGCAATTAGAGAAGAAAAAGAAATCAAAGGAATCAAATTAGGCAAAGAAGAGACCAACCTATCACTCTTTGCAGATGATATGATGATATACTTAGAGAATCCTAGAGAATCAAGTAAAAAACTACTTGAGACAATAAATAAATTCGGCAAAGTTGCAAGATATAAAATAAACCCACATAAATCCTCGGCATTCCTATATATTTCCAATGAAATTCAATAGCAAGAGATAGAAAGAGAAATTCCATTTAAAGTTACTGTAGACATTATAAAATATTTGGGAATCTATCTGCCAAAAGAAACCCAGGACCTATATGACCACAACTACAAAACACTTTTCACACAAATAAAGTCAGATCTAACTAATTGGAAAAACATCAATTGCTCATGAGTGGGTCGAGCTAATATAATAAAAATGACAATTTTACCTAAATTAAATCATATATTTAGTGCCATACCAATTAATTTACCAAAAAACTACTTTATAGAGCTAGAAAAAAATGTAACAAAATTCATTTAGAAGAATAAACAGTCCAGAATATCAAGGGAATTAATGAAAAGAAATGCTAGGGAAGGTGGACTAGCTATACCAGATTTCAATCTGTATTATAAAGCAGCAGTCATCAAAACTACTTGGTACTGGCTGAGGAATAGAGGAGTGGATCAATGGAATAGATTAGGTACATGAGATTCAGAAGTCAACGATTATAGTAATCTATTGTTTGATAAACCCCACAACCCTGGTTTTGGGGATAAGAACTCACTATTTGACAAAAACTGCTGGGAAAACTGGAATATAGTATGGCAGAAACTGGGCATAGACCATTATCTAACACCATATTCCAAAATCAAGTCTAAATGGGTGCACGATCTAGGTGTATAAAGGTTGATACTATAAGGAGTCTTATAAAACAAGGAATAGTTTACCTGTCAGACTTTGTGGAGAGGGAAAGACTTTATGACTAAACAAGAATTAGAGAACATTATAAAACATAAAATGGATAATTTTGACTACATGAAATTAAAAAGCTTCTGTACAAACAAAGCCAATGTAACCAAGATTAAGAGGGAGGTGGGAAATTGGGAAAGAATCTTTACAACCTATGTCTCTGACAAAGGACTCATTTCTAAAATATACAGAGAACTGAGTCAAATCTATAAGTATAAAAGTCATTCCCCAATTGATAAATGGTCAAAGGATATGAACAGGAAATTTTCAGAGAAAGAAATCAAAGATATCTATAAGCACATGAAGAAATGCTCTAAATCACTATTGATTAGAGAAATGCAAATCAAAACAACCCTGAGGTACCACATCTCACCAGTCAGATTGGCTAAGATGACAAAACAGGAAAATGACAAATGCTGGAGAGGATGTGGGCAAATCAGAACACTAATGCACTGCTGGTGGAGTTATAAACTGATCCAGCCTTTCTGGAGAGCAATCTGGAATTATGCCCAAAGGGCTATAAATACTTTCATATCCTTTGACCCAGCAATACCACTACTAGGGTTATATCCCAAACAGATCACAGAAGTGAGAGGAAGACCCATATGTACAAAAATGTTTATAGCAGCTCTTTTTGTGGTGGCAAAGAATTGTAAATTAAGGGGGTGTCCATCAATTGGGGAATGGCTGAACAAGTTGTGGTATATGCATGTTATGGAATACTATTGTGCTATAAGAAACGAGGAGCAGATGGACTTCTTATTTACCTGGAGAGGCTTATACGAGCTGATGCGTGAGAAGAATAGAACCAGGAGAAATTTGTACACAATTACAGACACAATGTATGTGTGAGGACCAACTTTGATAGACTGGACTCTTCTCAGCAATGCAGTGATATAAGTCAATCCCAAAAGACTCATGATGGAGAGAAATTTGTACATCCAGAGAAAACACTAGAAAGAACTGAGTTTATATCCAGATGGAAGCAAACTACCTGATCTTTTTCCTTTTCTTGTTTGATTTTATGTCCTCTTTACCATTTTTCATTCCATCTGATACATTCCATCTTTATAACCTGACTAATGTATAATGTGGAAGTATTTACAGATCTTATACTTGACTGTATCCCGCCATGGGGGTGAGGGTAGGGAGGGGGGACAAAATGTGAAACTCAAGGAATTGTGGAATTGAATCTTGTAAACTAAAAGTAAATAAACAAATTAATAAAAATAAATAAATAAATAAAAATTTTTAGGAATTAAAAAAAAATAAAATTGTGTTCTCTGTTACTGGGATTTATGATGTAATTTAGGATCCTGATAATGAGTGGAAGGTCAGTCAACAGAATTCTCTGTGTACAATTGAATCAAACAGCATTCTGTCTGTGCATATGTACCAGTTTTCACCAAATAAACATATTTTATCACGACAAGTGCAAAAACACTCTTATCATAGTAAGTAGGAGAGGACATGCAGGACTTTGTGCTAGGGCAGTGACATTCTAGAGCTTCCCATCCGAACACTGAAGCACTCTTTTGAAGGTGAGGAATTTGGTTTCTTCCTGTAGTCTAGAGATTCTTCACTGTGTTTCATGATCTTCCAGTGGCTTGTATTTGCAGCAAAATCCTTTCCTATCCCACCAGGCTTTCCATCCAAGTTTCCCATAGCCATAATACCACTGCACCAAGATTTGGACAATACTCTGTGACTGATCCCCCTAGTCTCTTCTTTCCCCTGCTTCAAATATTTTAGGGTTTGCAAATCACTGTCATATCTATTGTCTTACTTTATCCTTATGACAAACCTGACATGACTAAGGCAAGAGTTATTAGCCCATCTTACAAATGCAGGAGCTAAGGTTTAAAGTTAAGTCTCTTATCTGTCAGTCAATAAACATTTATTAAACACCTACTATGTGTCAGGCATTGTGCTAAGTGCTGGGGCCACAAAAAGAATCAAAAGTCAAGTCCCTACTCACAGGGAACTCAATCTAACAGGGGGAGATGACACACAAACAAATATGTACAAAGCAAGCTATATACAGGACAAATAGGAAATATACTTAAGAGAGAGAAGGCATTAGAATTAAAAGAGGTTGGGGAAAGTATCCTGTAAAAGACAGGATTTTAGTTGGGATTTAGAGGAAGGGAGGGAATCCATTAGACAAAGATGAAAAGGAAGTGTCTTCCAGGAATGGGAGGAGTCAGATAAAATGCCTGGAGTTGAGAGTAATGTATGAAGAGCTTAGAAAGGTAGCAAGAACCTCTTGACCCCTCAGTTCTTGAGATTCCAGGCTATCTCCCCTGCACTAGCCACTCTGTTCTTTTCCTCAGTTTGATCCCTCAGTGAGTGAATTCAATTCTACACTTTCCTTAAGTCTGTAGCCCACTTATCATATTGCTTATTATGCCCAGTCAAGCACCAGAGTTGGCTCATTTCCACCATTTGCTCCTATACATATGCTGCTAAATAAAGGCAGAGAAAATTATGCAACTGTCCTAATTGAGTCCACCAAAATTTATGTTATAAAGCCTCAACCAGGCCCTTAGATAATGTTTAGCAGCCCTCACTTTTGCTAGGTAATCCTACTATACCTCCCTCATCAATTATTATCCTGCCCTCTGTGGAAGCTCTTTCAAATATTTTCAGCCTTTTGGAAACTTCCCCTCTCCCACTCTCTCAGCTGAGAACTTTGTCTCATATTTTACAGAAAAAATTGAGGCCATTCACCAAAGTGATTTTTGTAATGTGCAACCATGTCACGCACGTGCCCCTCCCCTCCAATAAACTCCAGTGGGTTCGTTTCACCTCCAGGATCCAATACATCCTTTGTTTGGCATTCAAAGTCTTTCATAATCTGGCTCCTTGATACTTTTCCAAGCTCTTTATACCTTACTCTCTGCCACGTACTCTTCAATCCAGTGAAACTGATCTGGCTATTACACATAATAGATACTCCATCTCATTCTTGGTCAATTCACATAAATTCTAAGGATTTAACACAATATTTTATTTGCTGTCATTCTTGGTACTTTTGTGAGGTATATAGTTCAGAGTGTGGCACTCTGAAGAGATGGGAAAGTCAAGGAGAAAATCAAAATTTAGCAGAGAAATGATGAGCTCACTTCTTGGAACTCAAGAGAAAGCTGCGGCCAGGTCTACTTTTGATGCAAAACAGAGCTGGTTCAAGGTTTGATTGTAGCTAATAGACTGAGACCAGAAGAAAACAAAGTAATCTTTTTTTTTAAGGGGGGGAAGGCATGGGGAGAGGGATTCCTTACCTTTAAAATCTGCTATACTGAGCTAGGTAGGCAGAAGCAACCTAGAGGCTCCAAAAGTTTATACTTTGAGCATAAAGACAGACTTCATGAGGCCTCAAGATAAGACAAACCACCCTGTTCATCATATCATTCAGAAATTG
The DNA here is from genome assembly GCF_028583685.1 of Petaurus breviceps papuanus. Classification (NCBI taxonomy): domain Eukaryota; kingdom Metazoa; phylum Chordata; class Mammalia; order Diprotodontia; family Petauridae; genus Petaurus; species Petaurus breviceps. Next base: position 21,782,069 of record NW_027187378.1, on the reverse strand, counting down.
ACATTGGCATTAATACAAAATTAATTAATTTCCATTGATTAACACTATAGAACCTAAACTGGTTCAAATAGTTTTTATTGGCATTGTTGACATTTCTCACACATAAATATGGTCTCACTTTTTTTGCCAAAATTCGTTACTGTAAATTGGGCATCTTAGGAACAAGGGAGAAATGCATTCCTAATGAACAATAAAGCAGATCACAAAGATGACCATCAAAGTATTATAAATGTAATAAAGATATTATAGCTAAAGTTTAATAATTTGAAAAAGTCCTAAAATAATTTTTATAAATTATAAATTAGCAATTTAAGTCCTAAAAATAGGTAGATGTATACTCACTGATCAAAAAAGGGATCCTGCAGCATATCAGTAAATATAGCACATAAAAATACAACTACATTATTATCAAACACATTTTAAACCTATTTAAAACAAATACTAGGATAAACAAATTAAGAATGGCTTTGCTTGCCTTTCTTGAAATTCAGGAAAGCCTTTGGTGAGACTAATACAAGATTTCTAACAGACAGGATCAAAGAGAAGTATCACCAAATGAAGTAGTACAGAAGGAGAAGAGAAGAAGGTCCAGGACAGAATCCTGAGGGGCACCTATAGTTAGAGGGCATGAGGAAACTACAAAGGAGAAAAAGAAGAAATGATCTGAAAGGTAGAAAATAACCAGGAGAGGGTAGTGTCCCCAAAACTTAAGAAAGAAAAGAGCTATCAAGGAGGAGAGAGTGATCAACAGCATCAATCAACAGTTGCAGATATGTCTAGGAGATTTAAGACTGAGAAAAGTCCTTTAGTTTTTAAATGACAACTAAGAGAACATTGGAAATTATGGAGAGAGAAGTTTTGATGGGATGATAAGGTCAGAAGCTGGATTATAAAGCATTAAGAAAAGAGTGAGACAAGAGAAAATGGAGGTACCTAATTCTGTAGCAAAATTCACAAAGGAAAAATTTCAGTCTTGGAAGAATCAATGAATTTTTTTAACTATTGGGAGACTGTTAGATGCTAAGCCAAAAAGACAACCCATGCAAAGGCAGAAAAGCAAATCCTGTACATTACATGTATGCAATACATGGTAATAAAATGACTGGTAATTAACACAATGAATAAAAGGTATAGGCAAAAATGAAAAATAAAAAATTGAAATTAAATAAGGCTTCATGAAAGAGAACAATAAAAAAATGAACAGAATACATCTGGGATAACAGCTATATAAATCAAGACCATCTTTAGATATCACCTTGCACTTCACAGAATAGCCAAAGATTATAAAATCCAGCAGTGGCAGGGCTATGGGACCCTGCCCACAAGCACACTAATATAATAGAGGTAGGATTGCAGATCAGTACAAATGTTTTGGAAAGTTCTATGTCTGAATATAATCTAAGTCATAAAACTAGGCATATTTTTCAATCAAATAATTCAAAATGTTATTGAAATGAAAAAAAAATTCTCCATATGAAAATCTTGAGACCTGCTCTATTAATAACAGAAAAAAATTCCAAACTCAGGGAGCAGCTAAAGAAATTATATTAGTATCAGTGTAATGGAATAAAATGGTTTATTACCAGCAATCTTCAGGTACTTTCAAAAATGATAAATATGAAGCATATAAATAAATATAAAAAAGACTTATATGAAGTAACACAAAGTAAAATCAATTTGACTAGAACAAGATGACTACCCTATGGCAAAGCAAGAAAAAGTCATATGCAGCAGAATCTTAAAAAGACCTGGAAAATACACAAAGAACAAAATCATTTTTGCTTATTTGTTAATTCACTTGAGTCTACATTATTAACTATTAAAGGATCATTTAAGGTGTGACTGATTACTCTCTATCTTTACTTATTTTTGAAAGTTTTACTTTTTTTTCCTTTGGAGGGGGGAAGGTAGGGCAATTGGGGTTAAGTGACTTGCCCAAGATCACACTGCTAGTAAGTGTTAAGTCTCTGAGGCCGCATTTGAACTCAGGTCCTCCTGACTCCAGAGCTGGTGCTCTATCCACTGCACCACCTAGCCACCCCTTAAAGTTTTAAATAAATTTATGCTTTTTACTAATTGAGAAAGGCTTTTTGGTATTATGTGTCCAAATTACTTTAAAAAGCTATGCAAAATAATTTGAAAGATGCCTTCTCTTTCTCCCCCAAAACAAATATAGTAAGTAATAGCATTCCAATTCAATCCATTGCCTTAGAGTTTTGCCCAAAGTTGGGAACATTCTTCTCAATAGCAGATGTATCACGGGACAGGAATATCAAAGAATTTATACCTTTGCCTTGGTCACAGTGTGAAATATCTGAATGTGGACTAATAGTTGAAACTCAAATTAAGAAGTTGAGTGTTCATTATCCTCAAATGATCACTAAACTAAATACAAAGGATACAGAATAAAGCTTATTTCTAATGAGTAATTTCCATTGGTGGTATAGACAATATAAACCTATACAATTAACCTCAGGGGAGGTTAATTAGGCCTAGGACAGACCTGCAATGGGAAACTTATTAAATGAACTGCCATCTCTTCTTTCTGTATCCTCTCCCACTATACTGTGAAGGAAGCTGACAGTGCCTTAACGTAACTTACTAGTATAATTTAAAGAAGCCAATTTTAAGAATTATATTCTTAAAAAACTTGTCATTAAACAGGATATCCTTTAAATATTATAAAAAATGGGGCATGATACAGGTCACATTAAAATTTTGTGTTTACATAAGAATCCTACTAAATTCTAAATTTAATCTGCCAAAAAGGAAAAAAAAAGTCTAAGTACTATATGAAAAAGATAATTTCATGTTAGTTAATGAGAAAATGCCTGCAAGAAAAATAATCTACACTTACAAAATATTTTTATAATTAAGAAAATTATTTAACCTCTCTGTAACTCTTTCCTTATTTATAAAATGACCTATAATATACTATTAATACAATATTATTGATTTTCACTAGTAATTATATTGAGTCCTGGCAAGAGATTAGGCACATAGAAAGTTCTTAATAAATAATTTTTATTCATGTATTCTTTCTGTCAGTAGCAGGAAGTGGTGATTAAGCTAAGATGAATTTCAAGAGAGAGTGTAGATTCTAATCAATCAAAATGCTATGAAGCACTTACTGTGTACCAGGCAATGTGCTAAGCACTGCAGATACAAAGTAAGAGCTGACAGACCTGGTACTCTGCCATTACACCCTTGAAAACTTATGGTCACCTCCATGCTACAATAAGACATCTATCTTGGTGGGACTTCAGTGGAGGTTATAAGTTTATAAAAGGAAAAAATAAGGCAATAAGAGGGGAAAATACAAGAAAAGAATAGTTATTGGTTTATATAAATTTGCATAAAAAATTCTGAAAGGAATCTGCACTCCAAAAAACATCTATGCTAACTTTACAGTACAGTACTGTGCCCTCTCTTTCTGCTCCTGTCCCTAGGCTCAGCTTCTACACTGAGGGATCGAAGGGCTTGGAATATGATACTCCAGAGATCAGAGGAGCTGGGATTAAAACCAAGAACCACCTACCCAGAAAAACTGAGTACCATGTTTGAGGGGAAAATATGGTCATTCAGTGGAATAGAGGACTTTCAAGCATTCTTGATGAAAAAATCAGAGTTGAATAGAAAATCTGACATTCAGATACAAGAAGCAAGAAAGGCATAAGAAGGTAAACAGGGAAAAGAAATCATAAGGAACTTATCAAAGTTGAACTATTTACACGCCTACATGGAAAAATGATAATTGTAACTTATGACACTTTTCTCAGTATGACAATAGTTGAAGGGAATAGAAATGCATGTATATATGTATACATATATATGTCTATATAGAAGGGTATATGAATACATATGTGAGTGTGTGTATATATGTGTACAGGTATACATAGACAAGAGGGTACAGGACCAGTTAAATAGGAAGGGATGAACCTTAAAAGGTGAAATTAAGACATGAGAGGAATATAATGAGAGGAGAAGGGGAAAGATAGAATGGGGTAAATTATCTCATATAGAAGAGGTAAGGGAAAACTGTTACAATGGAGGGGAAGAACAGGAAAGCAAAAGGGAATTGTTCAACCTTATTCTCTAAGAATTTGGCTTAGGGAGGGAATGACATACACACTAAATAGGGTATCTCATCCTGCAGGACAGTAGGGGGGCAGGGGATGAGAGGAGGGATAATGAAAGGGAGGGCAGGCGGGGTTGGAAGCACCTACTTTTGAAAATGGACAGGATCAAAGTAGAGAATAGAACAAGTGGGGGGTGGGATGGGATGAAGGGAAATATATATAGTCAGTCCTTCACAATATATCCACTATGGAAATGTTTTGCATAGTTACACATGTACAACCTATATTGAATTGCTTATCTTCCCAGTAAGGGTGGGTGATGAGGGAGGAAGGGAAAGAATCTGGAATTCAAAGGTTTAAAATCAAATGTTTAAAATATATATATATATATATATATATATATATATATTATCATTATTATTATTATTTTACATGTAACTGGGAAATAAGATATACAGGCACTGGGGCATAGAGATCCACCATGCCCTACTAGAAAGTCGGAGGGCAGATGGGGGAAGATATAGGAGGCAGCAGATTGGGATAGGGGATATTCAGTGGGATCGCTGTTTTGGGGTGGTGGATAGGGGGAAAATGGGGAAAAAAATCTGTAACTCAAAATCTTGGAAAATTAATGATGTAAACTAAAAAATAAAAAAACTAAACTACAAAAAAAAAAAAATCAGCAATCAATTCAATAAAAACCAATGTGATACTCACAGATTTCCCTTTTGGTAAGTTTCCTTCACAGGCCTGTTTGGAAAGATCCTGACGCCCAATCAAGAGACAGACAGCTTCTGGCCAATCTGAAGCAGGTTGCTCTCGGCAGTGATAAATAGCATCTCTGATAGGGAGAGCAACTCCAAAAGGAAGAGACTCCAAATCCCTTAAGGTAAAGCCTTACAGAGATGAAAAAAGGAAAAAAAATATCTTTAGTAAAACATAAAACCCAATACTTACATCAGTTAGCCTCTTATCTATAACTAAAATCTCTGAAAATATGTTCCAGAAGATCTCCCACAGAGAGATAAAACATGAGAACTTCTTTATGTTGATAGATTTCAAATGATTGTTTTTTCCCCTGGCTGGATATCCTATATGACTACTATGCTTTTTTTTGGGTGGGGGGCGGGTAGGAGGGGATAGGAGGGAAAGGGAAAGGGGTGAATATTGGGGTGAGTTTCAGGGGACTTTCTACACAAGCAAATTAAATTTTTAAAAAAGGAACCAAATTTTTGTTCCTGTTTTTAAGTTTAAACACTTTTCATGTTATACTAATGCCAATTAGTAGTTTTTAATTTCCTACATGGTTTTCTCTCATTTTTAAAAAGAGAAATCTTAGAACCTTACTTTCCATTAAAAATTGTGCAAAACTGTCACTTATACTATTCCAAGGGTGACTAATTATCTTTCTAACTAGAAAAATGAAGTTTATCTCCTAGGAATCACAAGCCTCAGTACTTATCTCACTTCACCTCCCCTTTCCCTTACTGGATTACTCCTTTCTACCTGCAACCAGGGGAATGTTGATGTTAGAGCTTACAACAGTATCATCCAACAAGAAGGCTCAGGAAAGATGTATCAAGTATTAAAGATACTCTGATCCCTGGGGTCAGTGACTTGAAAAGTGAATATAGAATAGTTCCTGGTCTCCATTCTAAAGATACCCTTGACCATCACCATTACAACAGTGCAAAAGTTTATTGGTATTATAATCACAGGAAGGTTCCTTGACCATAAGGAGTGACCTTCAAAGTTGTTATGCGTCCCAGAGATTATAGAAGACTATGAGAATGTCATGCAAAACAGCAGAGTCTTTTTGCTAAGCAAGTACATCTTTTTTATTATGCTTTACATTGTATAATTATCTCAATTCTGTGGAACACTCCCAAAAAGTACTAACTAAAGCCCTTCTGACTTCTAGCAAAGAAACAGCAGGTACTAATTAAAGTAGATTCGAGAGCAGAAAAGTGTGGCTTTTTACTTGTTAATTGTAAGGTAACAAAAAATGGCCTTACCTACATTAGTCATCCAGAGTACTAATTTTTCAGCTAGGCTATTAACAGGTGTACTATGTCTGAAACTAAATCTACAAAAAAAAAAAAAAAAGAACACAACATTATTAAATACATCAATTAAAAAAATAAGAACAAAAGCAACTCAGTTCAAAATTACCTGTTGTCATTTTGATCCATTTGACTCTTTTTTGGTGCTGAAAAGAAATAAAATGAAGTTACAGCATTTTAATCAAGTTGGTAATGAAACATTCAGCTCAATTCCTATGTACACCACTTGAAATTAATGTTCTTTTGCCAGAGGCTTTTAAAAAAATAGTTGGCAGAGCTACGGTCACTAGACGGGTGAACAGATAGGGAAGTGTAATGGGTTACAAGTAAGAATCCTGGTAATTCATTTTTACTGAACTGCTAAGAATGGCCTTTCAAGATGTTTGCTTTTAAGTGGGTAGGAAAAATGGATATAAACCAAAGGAAAGGATACTAACAATACATGAAAATAACTTACACATTATGAAAGGCTAAAACACAACAACATCACTTAGTTTAAATGGATTTTCACCTTACTGCCACACTGTGAGTATGCATCCCTGAATGAAAAGATCTGCTTAAACTCAAACATGCTGGTCTCCCTCTCCCTTTCTTTGAACTGTTCTCTAGGTCTGGAATGTTCTCCCTTTCCTCTTCCACAAAATCACATCCTCCCAGGAGACTTTCCTGGTCTTTTAATCGAAGCATTTCTGGCACACCTCGCATAGTATTTTATTTTAAACATTTCTAAACAATTACCGTGCATTTTTAGTATCCGTATGTCCAAGTGTCTTAATTCTCCTACAATGAAAGCTACAGAGAAGAAGCTAAATCTCATCTAAATTTTTCTACTTGCCCTTAGGACTCAAACAGAGTATTCTTTAAATAGCAAATGATTAATAAATGTTGGCCAATAAATTCAAATCTCTGAAGGTGTTGGTTAGAATGGCATTTGGAAAAGGATGGAATAGCAAAATCTTAGTAACTGGACCAAAAACACAGCTTTGTATATTTTCTAGAATTTCTGTGAATAATCTGCAGTGATCACAAAACCAAGTCTCCTGGAGAATAACTCATTAATTACTAATGGTAGTGACCTAGTTCTGAACTGTCATCATAAACAAACAAATCTACATGACTTGGCCATTTTTGTGATGCTTCTTTGTGAACATATTGTTGGTGAAATTCATACAGAAGCTACGTGGTGTGAGGTGAGGGTCTTTAATTTCTATCCTTGCATTTTAGTGATTTCACAAGCTTCACGCAGCATTAGACTGTTCCTATTGACACTCAACAAATCCAATGGCACATATATCTGTTGTCAGCCTTTACTATTATTTGGTGAAGTGATGTCTGCTTGTCGCAAAAATATTTCTATAGGCTTTTTTATGTACTTATTGTGTATTCAGAGAATGTCTATCAATCCTTATTAGTCTTTTTTGGCAACTCTTTCTATAACTTCCTTCAGATGATGGACCTTTTGTTTTTTTAGTATTATATTAGTTCTTGATAAGATACTTTCCAAATCTATTATATTCTCTTTTACAGTTCCAAAACTATAAATTAAGATTTTTGTGAAGGCATAAATTATCTGTAAAGTATAAATTAAATATTCTACAGCTCTTAACTGCTTAAAATGTACTCTTACCACTTAGCTTTGATTTCAAGATGCCAAACAGTCTCTGAAAAATTATGCCATGGCTTTCTCCTTTACAGCTTTATGCTCATTATATTTGCCTGGAGACCAAAGTATTGTTCAGTATCACCATCCATTGATTCATTCTGATCTCTGGTTCAAGCTCCAAAGCCAACACTCTATCCATTACTCCACACTACCTCTAAAATTGTTCTCAACATTACTATGTTGGTGGTACATTTTAAAAAGAGAATAGTTTTACATGTGGATAGCAAATACTCTTAGAGTTCTCACTCTAAGACTCCGGTCTTACACATTGACAATATGTAAATAGGTATTAAGTGTGGAAATAGCCATAAAGTTTTGGATAATCAACATAACAAATGTGATATTGCAATAAATGTTGCAAAGATTTCAGGTAGCTCTCAATTACCTTCCAATTACTGAAATGTTAGAATCAATTCTTTAGACCCCTGAGATTTTTTGGCACACTACTCTTGCTCCTCAGTCAATATATTATTTTCTTCTAAGTATATTTATATATTTTTTTGTGAATGCTGTGAATAAAGTACTTAAAGATGTAACTGGAGTATGTTTAGAGGGAGTCCATATTCTCACCTATTGGTAATAGATATGTGATACCTTCTGCTAAAAAAAGATAGAATCAGACTATTGTTTGAAAGGAAACTGATCAAGTACTTTGCTCATGATTCACGTACCACAGTGTAGCATGTGGGCCCTTTAACTGGCTCTAGCTGGTCCCTCTGCCTTCCAGTTTTACAGAGAAGCTGGGTTTCAGGCATCTCCCTCAACATAACTCTGTTGTCATTCTTTATATTTATAATGTACAAGGTCTCTGCTTATCATCTGGTCAAACTTTCATATTTCTTATGGTTGACCATCCTCCTCCTTCAGGTGTTGTGTCTCCCTGAATTTCTCTGCTTCTCAATACTCTGTGCCAAAGTTTTTGACTTATGTGAAGTTTTTTTTCTCTTTGTACTGCTTTTGACTCCTGTTTCTGATATACTTCAGTTTTTTAGACTGCTTTTCATGTTTCTATTTTTTGTTGAATTTGAGAATAATGGAATTCAAGCTTTCTATTATAGGCAGCATCTAGATATTATTATTGTGATGATTATTATTAATTACAGTTAACAATGGGCACATGTAGCACTTTAAAGTTTGGAAAAGTGCATTATCTCATTTGATCCTTGCAACAAAAAAAGACACATAGTCCCTGACCTCAAGGAGCTTACTTTCTACAGATTAGCATAACAGGACTGAATAATTATGTAAAAGAGGAAGGGAAAGAAGAAAATTTATGGAGAGGGGAGAAGACTTTCAGCTTGGGGTTGAAGGAGTGGGAAGGTTTCATGAAGGAGTGGGAAGGTTTCATGGAGGCTGCCACCTGAGTTGAGTCTTGAAGAAAGATAAGGATTTTGCAAATGAAGTTGAGGAAAGAATACATTCTTGGCATGGAGAAATACTTATGGACAGAGAAAGAAGATAGAAGGTCAAGTCTAGGAAACAGACATTAGTCTAGTCTGGAAGGAGAGAGACTATACAAAAGGGTAGCAATGTAAACTAAGTCTAAAAGGTAAGTTGGAGCCAGTGAGAAGGAAACCTTAATTGTCAAGCTGAGGAATTTGTGTTTTATACTAAAGGAAACAGGGAACAAAAGAGTAAGTATATCTACTACCTGAAGTTACTCTGGATAAATATTGTGATGCTTCATTATAAACAGCTCTCTCATCACCAAGTATGTAAAGTGCAACACTCTGCAAGGGAAAAATATTACACATAAATTTATTCCTATCATATAAAATCCATTAAAATAATATAATGTTAAAAGATACATAGAAGGGGAAAAAACTAAAAATTTTCAGTTTTCACCTTAATGTTCCAGTATACAAAATGTATAATAAAATATATATTTCAAAGCTTAGCTAATCATCTAAAGTATCTAATTCACTGAGCTACCACTAAAGGATATCATGGCATTTTATTCTCAAAATAATAGGGAAAATAGTTATTTCAGAGGATGAAAAGCCATGCAATTCTAGAGTCTTGCAATTTTAATGATACCTAAAAATACCTACTATATTTAAGACTATCAGATAAAGCATCAGATTAAAAGCGTCAGATACAGGGGAGGCCAAGTGGCATAGTGAGTAAGAGCGCCAGCCCCAGAGTCAGGAGACCTGGGATCTATTCCGGCCTCAGATACTTAACATCCACACAAAAATAACTGGTCGTGTAACCTTGAGCAAGTCACTTAACCCCAATTGCTTAAAAAAAAAAAAGCATCAGATACAAACCTCTATATGTTTAAATCAGTTATCATTCTTCAATTGTACACTATTTAAAACTGATCTAAAATTCTTTCCCAGCTCTTACCTTTAACACTTTTTTTTTTTAATGAACAAAACACAATGCTCAGTTCCTGTTCATAAGATTTTCCCTTATGATGGTTCCATATAAGGGGTTAGATAAGATTCATAACTGGATCAAATGCTTCAGAATGGCACATAAATAACTGATAATTTAATTTTCTGTTATCCTGTTACCAAACCAAACTTCCTTACTAATGTGTAGGTCACATTCTACAGCCTACAAAAAGAATTAACCTATAATAATCCTACTTTAGCTCAGAATTTTATCACCTTTTAGAAATTTCAGGGGTACTCTAGATTGTTGGTAAAAGGAACTCTATATGTGCCCATAATTTCTTATTTCTCTTTTGGAAATAAGTAGTTTTTACTACATGGCACCTTACAAAAATTTTTTTCTAAGGATTTTGTTGTGTTTCTTTAATATTCTGATTCCAGATTACTCATTTATAATATGGATTAAATATAGCATATCTAACATGGTATTGGGTTGGGGCTTTGAAACACTGAGATAGTTATTTAAAACTAACATTCAAGTTAAAATTGTGATAGTACATACCAACACTATGAGTTTGCTTCGTTCACAGACTCCAGATAGGTAAGGATAAGGTGATGCTCCTTCACCCTTCAAGCAAGAACTCAGCCACTGATATATACTTGGAGGCTCAGGTGTAAAAAATGAAGGGTGATGCATAAGTCCTATTTGGGCTTTAAAGTGGATGAAAATTTTAAAACACATAAAAGCACAGGAAGACAATGCTTTTACTTTAATTCTAAAACAAAAGATATGTACTATTTACCATAATGTTCAAAACATGGTCCTCCATTTCCCCCTACATTTGGCTCATATAAAACTTGAGCATGGTCCTTTGTACCACAGACAAACATATGCTTCCATGGTCTCCCAAAGCAGAATCAAAATTGTTAACTATTTTGTTCTTGCTGGTAATATCTATCTCCATCACCCCCCTCAGTTCTTATGGGATAAATATATCACTGAAAAGTCCATCAATTCCTTTACATACCATGTAGGCAACAGTCGAAAAGGATGAATACTGATGGAGAGAAGAGATTGCTGGGAGCCATTCCCCCAAAATCTGTACTTTGATCTGAAGTTCCCCTTCCAATTTGTAAATAGATAATATCTAACCTATTGCTCTAAGTACCGCTGTGAGCACAGTGGTGAAAGGTGCAGGGGCAGCTACGTGGCACAGTGGAAAGAGCGCTGGATCCGGACTCAGGAAGACTCAGCTTCCTCATTCAAATCTGGCCTCAGACAATTACAAGCTGTGTGACCCTGGCCAAGGCACTTAATCTTGCTTGTTTCAGTTTGCTCATCTGTAAAATGAGCTAGAGAAGGAAATGGCAAACCACTCCAGTAGCTTTACCAAGAAAACCCCAAATGAGGTTACAAAGAGTTGGACATGACTGAAAATGACTCAACAACAAATAGTGGCAACTTGTCAAGCTGAATAAGCATCACAGAATAGAAACATAGGCAGTATGACTAAGGGCAGGATTACTATATCCCACAGAAGTGTGGGAGTTCTTAAGACTTGAAATTCTGATAACATAAAGTAATTTAATTAATAGCTAGAATGAAGATATATTATATGGTACTGAGTATTCAAAAACATTTAGACCAACTAGAATTTCACAGACAAAAACATGCTCACGAGTACTTCATATTATATGCTAAATAAAAAAAAATTCCACTCTACAAAGGATGACACTTCCACTTATAAAAAAATACCACATCTTATAAAACATACATCAAATTAAAATTTTTTTTTTTTGGAAACAGTAAAATCTAGATTGCTGGTCCAAATATAAAAGAATTTTCTATGACTCCTGTGTAGTAAAATTTTCTTGGAAACAGTTTTTCAAGGTCTGGCTTGGTTATAACCAGAGAACTCTTTTAAGTCCCTGTAAAACCTGTCACTGAAAAGAAAGAGCAAAGCTGATAGATGGGGTTCATTTAGCTAAACCTTACCCCACATACGTGCTCTATGATATGTTATATCACATTTCTAAAGTCCCTTGGCCCATTCTTTTTTTCTCAGAATCTCAAGTTAATGTTCAAATACAATGTGGTCATGGCAACACTGACCATGAGATTTCTCCACATTTATTTATTAACTTTAGAAGTCCAGGGAACACTGTTAAAGGTGATGAACTGATACAGTCTATTATATTAATGACATTTAAAGGAAATTTAATTCTTGAACCAGTTTGTAATTCTTAATACTAAAGGCCCTTATGACTTCAAATTAAATGAGATGATATATGATAAAGCACTTCACAAACCTTCAAGCACTACATAAAATATTAGTAATTGTTAGTTGGTGCATCAGATACTGCTGGACTTGGAATCAGGAAGACCTAAGTTTGAACCCTGCCTCTAACACTAGCTATGTGGCCCTGGGAAAATCACATAATTTCTCTCTGCCTCAGTTTTGTCAATCTGTTAAAGGGGACAATAGTAGCACCTATTTCTGGGGTAAACTGTGAGTACCAAATAGAATCACATATAAACTATTTTGTCACCCTTAAAGTGTTATATAAATGCTAGCTGCATAACTAGGTAGAGCAGTAGATAGTGTTGCACTTCAAGTCAGGAAGACCTGCCTTGAACACTTACTAGCTGTGTGACCCTGAGTGATAAATAACTTAACTGCTCTCAGTCTCCGATTCCTTATCTATAAAATGAGGGTAACAGCACTAATTTCTCAGGATTGTTGCAAAGGCAAAATGGGATAACATTTGTGAAGCAACCTGAAAACCTTAGAACACTATATAAACGCTAGCTCCTGTTATTATTATAATAAAATACACAGCAATACCACTGCTACGCTCTGCCAAAAAGGGTGCTGATGTTTTTCAAATTATCTATGAAGGCTTTGGCTTCACCAAAGTTCAGGTTTCAAGCATAGTATCAGACTTGCCCGGTGGGGAAAATCTGTCTCTTACACAGAAGTTAGATAACAGAGGGAAGGGATTCAAATTACACCACTCTGTTTAAAGTCAACAAGACAGGTCAAAAAGGAATTACAACAATTATTTTAGAAACTATAGGCATGGTGCGGCCATGTAGCACAGCGAGTAAGAGCACTGGCTCCAGTGTTGGGATAACCTGGGGATTGAATCCCGGGCTCAGACACTTAGCACCCACCCAGAAACACCTGGCTGTGTAACGTTGAGCAAGTTACTTAACCCCAATTGCTTAGAGGCAGCCAAGTGGCTCAGCAAGTAAGAGCACTGGCTCCAGCATCGGAAAGACCTGGGGATCAAATCTGGGCTCAGATACTCAGCACCACACCCAGAAATAACTGGCTGTGTAACCTTGAGCAAGTTACTTAACCCTGATTGCTTTAAAAAAAAAAAGAAACTATAGGCATCCAAATAAGTTTAAATAACTTCTTAAGACATGAAAGGTGTCTTAATTCATTAAAGATAATAATTACTAAGAAAAATGAAATCCAGGATTTGTAATAGTCAATTATGGAAATGAATACACTGACAACGAGTCTTATAAATCAAAGATTGTTTAAATATAAGTGGCTTTGGTGTTTATCCATCATTGTCATCTGGGCAAAACGTACACAGGCAGAAGGGATCAGAAGCATATTTACAATGGTGACGAGAGTTTGAATTTGAGTTTCTAACAATGCTGTCAAGCCTAAATCTTATGTAATTATTACCCCACAGTTACAGGAAGGCTTACTGAGAAAGATTCTTATAAATGACACAAAACTGCCTAGGAAATCATTAATGCCACAGCAGCTTACCTTGATCAATTATGCATGTTTGTCGAGAAGTTTTCACAAGTGTTGGATAGTCTCTATAGTAATAATCTAAATATGGCTCCAATTGTAAATCCCTAAAACAACAAAAAATATAAAGGGAAAAGAAAAAGCTATTACTCTCAAAAACATAAAAGACTTTTAAGTTCTGTGTGGTTTAAAGGCTAAACTTAGTCTGCTGTTGTTCAGCCATTTTTCCGTTTCATCAGGCTCTTTGTGACCTCATTTGGGGTTTTCTTGGTAAAGATACTAGAGTGATTTGCCATTTCCTTCTCCAGATCATTTTACAGATGAGGAAATGGAGGCAACCATAGTTAAGTGACTTGCCCAGGGACACAGAGCTAGTCAGTGTCTGAGATCACATTTGAACTCACAAATGGAGTCTTCCTAACTCCAGGCCCAGCAACTTATCCACTGTGCCACCCAGCTTGTCAAATAATCCTTGCCTGAATTTTTAAAGGAACAAAGGGAAGAAAGGCAACCAATCCTTTCTTTTTATAACAAAGCAAAATGAAGCAGGGCAGACGCTAACAGAGTTTTGTGAAGATAACATGCTAGTTTTCACAAGCACTCTTTTTCAACAACCCAAGTGACTCTATACATGGACATCACCAAATGGTCAATATCAAAACCTGACTGATTACACACTTTGTGGCCAAAGATGGAGAAGCTCTATACAGACAGTTAAAACAAGACCTAGGGCTGACTATGGGTCAGATCATGTGCTTCATATTGCAAATTTCAGACTTAAATTGAAGAAACAAGGGAAAACCATCAGACCATGTAAGTTTGACCTAAATAACTTTCCTTATGAATATGAAGTGGAAGTGATGAATTAGATTTAAGGGATTAGATCTGGTAGATAAGAGTGCCCAAAGAACAATGGATAGAGGCTCACAATATTGTAAAGAAAGCAGCTACAAAAACATCCCAAAGAAAAAGAATAGCAAGAAAGCAAAAGGTCTATCTGATGAGGCTTTACAAATAGTTAAGGAAAGAAGGAAAATGAAAGGTAAAGGGCGGGCAGTCAAGTGGCGCAGTGAGTAAGAGCACCAGCCCTGGAGTCGGGATACCTGGGATCGAATCCAGGCTCAGATACTTAGCACCACACCCAGAAATAACTGGCCATGTAACCTTGAGCAAGTTACTTAACCCCAACTGCTTTTAAAAAAAAAAAAGAAAATGAAAGGGAAAGGAAAAAGGGAAAGATATACTCGATGCAAAATTCCAGGGAATAGCAAGGAGAAAGGTTAAATGAGCAATGCAAAGAAATAGAAGAAAACAACAAAATGAGAAATAAGAGATCTCTTTAAGAAAATTAGATATGAAGAGAACATTTCATTCAAAAATGAGCACAATAAAAGACAAAATTGTAGGAACTTAACAGAAATAGAAGAGGTTAAGAGGTGGCAAGAATATACAGAAGAACTACACAAGAAAGATCTTAACATCACCAATAATCCCAATGGTATAATTACTAATCTAGAGTCAGACATCTTGGAGAACAAAGTTAAGCGGGCCTTAGGAAGTACTGCTAACAATAAGTTTAGAGGACGTGACAAAATTCCAGCTGAGCTATTTAAAATCCTAAAAGATGATAATGTTAAAGTGCTGCACTTAATATGCCAGCAAATCTGGAAAACTCAACAATAATCACTGCAAAAGATCAGTTTATGTCCCAATCCTAAAGAAGGGCAATGCTAAAGAAAGTTCAAATTATTGAACAACTGAACTCATTTCACATTCCAGCAAAGTTATGCTTAAGATTCTACAAACTAGGCTTCAGTAATGTGTGAACCAAGAATTACCAGAAGTACAGGCTGGTTTTTGAAGAGGAAAAGGAACTAGAGACCAAATTTCCAACATTCATTGGAGAAACCAAGGGAGTTCCAGAAAAACATTTACATATGCTTCATTGGCTACAATAAAGCCTCTGACTGTGTGGATCACAACAAAATGTGGCAAGTTCTCAAAGAGATAGGAGTATCATCTTATTAGTCTGCTGAGGAACCTGTATGCAAACCAAGAAATAACAGAACCAAACACGGAACAATTAATTGGTTTAAGATTGGAAAAAAAGGACAGAATTCACAAAATGACACAGAGAAGCTAACCTCCCACTGAGAACAGCCCGGCAGAAATCGGCCAGCGCAGTGCTCTAGGAGCCAAGCCCAGTCCCACACAAGGTTTTAGCCCCAGGGTGGGTCTGAGCAGCCGTCGGCTCGAGGGACTCCACAACACCAGCAGCTGTGGTGATCCAGAATTATCAACACATATATGCTAAGGTCAAAGTGAGAGGTCAGTGCAGTGTGGACTTTGCGACCCAGTAGTTGGGAAAGTGTCAGCTTTTGCCCCCGGGGCAAGAAGCCACTGAGGGCTGTGGCTCAGCTGCCACCATGCTATGTGGCAACTTCAGCTCCTGGCCTGCAGAGTGTATAGGGACCAAGCGACCAGTCTGAGGAGTAATCGCTCTTGCTTTAACCTGCTTGGATCTGGATTACGGTCAAGGGTGGAGGTCCTGAGGTGTGTGACCAGCTTGCCAGTGCGTGTGGAGTCTTCAGAGAGGGCACCCAACTAATACCTCCAGCAGCTGAGATAACCCCAGCATTTGGAAGGAAGTTCTCCTGTCTGGTAGCAGAGTCCTATTGTGGCAAAAAGCCCAAAAGTCAAGTGATTGAGTGGCGACATGAGCAGGCAAAGAAAGCAAAGCAAACAGAAGAATCCAACTTAGACTCCTATTTTGGGGACAAAAAGGTTCAAAGCATGGAACAGGAGAAGGATAGTGAAGTCAGAACTCCTGCACCAAAAACTTCAAAGGAAAATACAAGCTGGTTACAGGCCACAGAGGACCTTAAGAAGCAGATAAGAGAGGTGGAGGAAAACTTGGGGAAAGAAATGAGAACAATGCAAGAAAATTACGAAATGAGAGTCAACAGCCTGACTGAGGAAAATCACACCTTAAAAAACAGACTAACTCAAATGGCAAAAGAGGCTCAAAAAGGCAATGAGGAGAAGAATGCCTTAAAAAGCCAAATTTGCCAGATGGAAAAAGAATTTCAAAAGCTCACTGAGGAGAATCATTCCTTCAGAATTAGATTGGAGCAAATGGAAGCTAATGACTTTATGAGAAATCAAGATGCTGTTAAACAGATCCAAACAAATGAAAGACTAGAAGGCAATGTGAAATATCTCATTGGAAAAACCACTGACCTGGAAAATAGATCCAGGAGAGATAATTTTAAAATTATTGGACTACCTGAAAGTCATGATCAAAGAAAGAACCTAGAAATCAACCTCCAAGAAATTCTCAAGGAAAACTGCCCTGATGTTTTAGAACCAGAGGGCAAAATAGAGGTTGAAAGAATCTACCAATCACCTCCTCAAAAAAATTCCAAAAAGAAAACTCCTAGGAATGTTATAGCCAGGTTCCAGAATTCCCAGATCAAGGAGAAAATATTACAAGCAGCCAGGAAGAAACAATTTGAATATTGTGGAAACACAATCAGGATAACTCAGGATCTGGCAGCTTCTACACTGAGGGATTGAAGGGCTTGGAATATAATATTACAAAGGGCAAAGGAGCTGGGATTAAAACTAAGAATCACCTACCCAGCAAAACAGTATCATGTTTCAGGGGAAAATATGGTCATTCAGTGGAATAGAGCAAATTCAAGCATTCTTGATGAAAAAACCAGAGTTGAATAGAAAATCTGACATTCAGATACCAGAAGCAAGAGAAGCATGAGAAGGTAAACAGAGAAAAGAAATCATAAGGAACTTATCAAAGTTGAACTATTAACATTCCTACATGGAAAAACAATAATTGTAACTGATGAAACTCTTCTCAGTATGAAAATAGTTGAAGGGAATATAAATATATAAATATAAATATATATATATATATAGGAAGATATATGGGTATATGAATACATATGTGAATGTGTGTATATATGTTTACAGGTATACATAGAGAACACAGGACCAATTTAATAGGAAGGGATGATACTTAAAAGGTGAAATTAAGAAGTGAGAGAGGAATATAATATGAAGAGATGGGGAGAGACAGAATAAGATAAACTATCTCATATAGAAGAGGCAAGGGAAAATGGTTACAATGGAGGGGAAGAATAGGAAGGCAAAAGGGAATGGGTAAACCTTATTCTTATTGAATTTGGCTCAGGGAGGGAATGAAATACACACTAAATAGGGTATCTTACTTTGCAGAAGAGTAGGGGGGAAGGGGATGAGAGCGGGGGCAATGAGAGGGGGGGCAATGGGAGGGGAGGGCAGGCTGGGGGGGAGAGAAATTGGAATCACCCACTTTTGAAAAGGGACGGGATCAAAGTAGAGAATAGAACAAGTGCGAGGTGGGATAGGAGGAAGGGAAATATAGTCAGTCTTTTACAATATATCTACTATGTTAATGTTTTGCATTAGCTACACATGTACAACCTATACTGAACTGGTTATCTTCCCAGTAAGGGTAGTTGACAAGGAAGGGAATGAATCTGGAATTCAAAGTTTTAAAATCAAATGTTAAAAAAAAAACATATATATACATATATATATATATATATATATATATATATATATATATATATATATA
>NW_027187378.1:21683895-21763503 GCF_028583685.1 Petaurus breviceps papuanus | reverse complement strand
ATATATATATATATATATATATATATATATATATATATATATATATACTATTATTAATACTATTTTACTTGTAATTGGGAAATAAGATATACAGGCACTGAGGCATAGAGATCCACCATGCCCTACTGGAAAAGTCAAAGAGGGTATGGGAGAAAATATGGGAGAGAGCAGATTGGAGGAGGGGATAGTCTGTGGGACTGCTATTTTGGGGCAATGGGTAGGGGAAAAACGGGGAGAAAATATGCAACTCAAAATCTGGCAGAAATGAATGATGTTCATAAAGCATTTGAAAAATGAAAAAAAAAGATTGGAAAAAAGTACAACAAGGCTGTACATTGTCACTTTATTTAACTTATATGCAGAGTACATCATGTGAAATGCTGGGATGGATGAATTAAAAGCCAGAATTAAGGCTGCCAGGAGAAACAACAATTTCAGATATGCAGATGATACCACTCTAATGGCAGAAGGTGAAGAATTAGGAAGCCTCTTAATGAGGGTGAAAGAGGAGAGTTTAAAAGGTGGCTTGAAGCTTAACATTAAAAAAAAAAATGCTGAAAATCTTGGCAATTGGCCCTATCACTTCCTGGCAAATAGAAAGGGAAAGAAATGGAAGCAATGACAGATTTTTATATTCTTCAGCTCAAAGATCACTGTGGATGCCGACTGTAGCCATGAAATTAAAAGATGCTTCTCCTTGGAAGGAAACCTATGGCAAATCTGGACAGCATACTAAAAAGCAGAGACATTACTTTGCCTGCAGAAAAAGGTCCAATGAATGCCTGTGAGAGTTGAACTATAATGAAAACTGAGTGCCGCAGAATCAATGCTTTTGAAGTTTTAAGAGTCCCTTGGACAGCAAGGAGATCAAATCAGTTAGTACTTTAATAATTTAATTCAGACTATTCACTGAAAGGTCACATACTGAAGTTGAAATATTTTGGCCACGTAATAAAAACAGGAGTCACTGGAAAAGACCCTGATGTTGGGAAAGACAGAAGGCAAGAGGGAAATAGGACAGGAATGGATAAAATAGTGTCATGGAAGCAGGAACATAAATTTAGACATATTTCAGAAGATAGTACAGGATAAAAGGGCCTGGTGTGCTATGGTCCATAGGATCACGAAGAGTCAGACACAAATGAATGATTGAACAACAACTTGATCAATGACCATAACAACAGTATTTTAAAGCCTTCACCCAATACTTAAATCACTGCAGAAACTTCAAGTATTATATAGCCTTACCTTAAATAAATTATTTTCTTTAGTAGCTCAAAGTAGCCCATTATACTAGTCTCATAACTGGATCTGGCAAGAATTCAGAATGTACTTTAAGAGCATAACAAATACTGAAGGCTAAGCTTAATTAGAGAATAGTAAAAATACTTCTTACAACTGATTAATCTAAAAGATGCAGATGCTGTACAAATACTCTAATATAGGGTATACAAAATAAAGGGGAAGAATGCTTGATTCTTATTTGCATAAGTTTCCATATACCATTCATGAAATTCTTAGGGTCAATATAAATTCATTTAAGGACCTTCAGAATACTTCTAACTTGCAAATGGTACATACCTTGCCAACTGAACTAGAAGAACAACAAGTGAACGTATTCCTTCTCCCATTAAACTATTCAATTTTAATTCCTCATAAACAAGATGAAGCACAAAAAAAATAGCAGGTATATGAGTGAAGAGAAGTGTAGAAGAATCCAAAGTAAGGTTATGTACAACATCCTCCTTCACAAGTGAAACTTCCAAAGGATTCAAATGCAATGCTCTAGTCAAAAGATGAGACTCAACATTCTGGTGGTAGTCTGAATTTAGTAAATATTCCCAGTCCTAATCAGAGGAACAGAAAAAAATATGTATTAATAATAAACCTAATAATATCTTTTACCCCCAATAATCACTTTATTTTCATTAGTGAAAAACTAAATACTAACAACCAAAAAAAAAATCTAATTTATTTGTGACAATTCCAGTACTAGTAGTTTGAGATTAAACATACTTTTTTTTTTGTTTTCTTCCAAAATTTTATTTTAGACTCAAACACCAGAATACAATTACAGGATAGAGAAAAGAAACAAAAATACATCATAAACTTAAATATTGGGACTTAAATGTAAAGTCAGAAAAAAACATGTCATGTGCATCATAGAACATAAGACAAAATTCAAAATATGTAACAAGAGATTTTCATTTCAAGAAAGCCTATAGATAAGTAATACTCATCATGTTGAGAATTGTCCATCTTTTCTTTGCTTCCTTGTGAGTTTTCTTTTGTTCTCTGCTGTGCACTTTTTCACTTTATTCTTTTCCCCCTCCCCCAACATTCCCCCAGAAGGCTAAAAAAGTTTAGATGTTTCTCTATAGCTCTAGATAAATACATACTTATACATACATAATACAGATATAGACATATACTTTCCCGAACCTATTCTACTTCTGTCCTTTGATTATCTCGTTTCCTATCGCTTTTGCCCCCTCTACTTTACTTCTGCCCACTACCTTGCCCTCCTATGACTTGCCTACCTCTCTCCCCTACCTTCCCATTCCCATAAATCTAAACATCCTTCTATACCCCTATTTTACCCATTCCCTTGCTCTCTCCTCTAAAGATCCCTCCCTTGTCCTCTCCCCCCTTCCTATGCCCCTACCATTTTATTTTTTCTGAATTTAGAAGACTTCTTTATTCTTTTAAATATATATGTACTGTTCCCTCTTAAACCCATTCCCAATGAAAGCAGGTTACCAGAACTATCAGTCCTCCTCCCCCATTTAATTCCTCCATATCAATTCTCCCTTTTGCACCTCAAATAATTACTCTTTTAAGCTTTTCCTAAATGGTTTTGCTTTTTAAATTCATATCATTCTCAGGTTTACCCCAATCTTTCTTATAAACTACCCAAATATTGATAAGCATTTTAGATATCCATTTTACATATGTAAAAAATAAACAGTCTGTCCTTATGGGTCCCTCATATTCAGTCTTTGTTATATGCCTTATGGTTCTTATATGTGGAATCTTCTATTAAGTTCAGGATTTTTTTTTAACAAAGTCTTGGAAGTCTGAGAGTTTATCAAATGTTCATTTTTTTTTCATTCAGGATAATATTTAACTTTGCGGGGTATGATATTGTTGGCCAGAGCCCCAGTTCTTTTGCTCTTTGTGTTCCAAGACTCATTGTCCTTTAATTTCTCTGCTGCTAGGTCTTGTGTAATTCTAATTGTGGCATCATCATATTTAAATTGCTTTAATCTTGATGCTTTTAATATTTTTTCCTTGAGCTGGGTGTTTCAGAATTTTGACTATGATATTTCTATGACTTTTCCTCATAGGATCTCTTTTAAGTGGTGACTGATTTTTTTTTTCTATTTTCCCCCCTTGTTCTAATGCTTCAGGACAATTTTCTTAGATTATTTCTTGTATTTTTTATCAAGATTCTTTTTTTGATTATAACTTTCAGTTAGTCCAATTATTTTTAAATTTTTTTCTTCTTGATCTATTCTCCAAATTTGTTGTTTTTCTTATAAGATGTTTCACTTTCTCTTCTATTTTTTCATTATTCATATTTTGTTTAATCATTTCTTGATCTCTTATAATGTCACTGGTTTCACTTTGCCCAATTCTAATTTTCAAGGTGTCATTTTCTTCCTTAAGATTCTGAATCTCCTTTTCTAATTGGTTAACTTTCCTTTCATATTCTTCTTGTTTTTCTTGGATTATTCTTATTTTCTTTTTTAATTTTTTCTCCATCTCTATCATTTGATTTTTGAAATCTTTTTTTAAGTTTTCATATGAATTCTTTTTGTGCAGGTGTCCATTTGACATTACTCTTTGGGAGTTTCTTTACTTTAATATCCTCCTCTGAGGATAAACCCTGGTCATGTCTCTTCCCATAACAGGTTTTTATACCTGGATTCTTTCTCTTTTCCTGTGCATTTTTTTGTGGTAATAACCTAATTATTTGTAGTCACCTCTAGCCCTGGGGTATGGGAAATAGTGCCTCTTGCCCTAGATCTTCAGTTCTTCCTTTTAGCCTGAAACCTCCAATCTCCTGTAAGTGCCCACAGTCAGCGGGGTCTCTGCCCCACTGCTTCTGCACTCACTGAGCATGTGCTGGTTCCTTCTCACCCCTGCAGCTCTTCGAAGTACAGCTGGGTCTGGTGTTCCTGGTCAGCAGAAGTCCCAAGATCTTCCTGGGCTCAGGTGCCCAACCCCCCTCACTTGAGCCGGAGCAACCTCTCAAACCAACTAACCCAGGGCTGGAGCTTGCTGCTTAAGAGGCTAGTCACTTGCCTAGTTGAAATTGAACATAACCTGGAGGTGTTTATTCTTTCACAGGGACAAAACCTTGTCTTGGGATTTTTTTTCTGATCTTCTCAAATTGTCCCTGGAGGACCCCAGCTATGCCCAGGCTCTTATTTATCTCCACCCACACTTTGTTTGCTCTAGGGCGCCATTTTAACTCTTTTGTGGGGGAACCCTTGAGAGTTTGGAGTTTTCTGACCTACTCTGCAATTTTCCCAGACTCCTCTCCGCTTAAACATATTTTACAGTATCAAAAAAAAATCATAATGTCATATATGAACAGCCAAACAGTTTCCATGGATCACAAATATTATGACAGGTCATCTTCACAAAGCTTCATAGGGGGAAAAATTCATCTATGGATAAAGTGATAAGGTAGAGGGACTGGGGTGTATCGTGCATCCAAAATAAAAGGTGCTATACAAAAGTAGTTGAAACAAATGAGAAGAAGAGATTAATTTCAGGGTAGTTCTAAGTTATTATGATGCTAGAATATTACACTACAACAATGACTTGTGCTTTCATCAATGTGATGATTCTTTCTAGTGAAGCTAGATCTAAACCAGTTGGTAACTTATAGTCTTAGGAAGATGCCACAATAATGGCCTCAAATGTAAAAAGTTTTATCAACCAGTTATTTGGAATACTGGATAGTAAATAACTCCTTTCATTTTTTTTCCCCTGAATTCAACTGCTTTAATACCAGACAGAGCCAGAGCCTCAGAGCCAGAACACACTGGTTTAGATTTTTATTTTTATGCTCAATGTACATGGGGGTGCTATCCAAATAAACTTGACCCTATGGTAAACATCATAATTTTAAATAGGCACCTGTAGGCAGGCAATGGAAACAATAAAATAATAAAAACTGATACCACAAACATCAGCATGACAAATTAACCCATTAGCAGTGAACCACAATAATTACCTCATCTGATCCAGTGTCAGAAGGTCTTGCTTTTTTAGGTGCAATGACTGGGGAAAGTGATCCTTCAAAGTCAAGCTGAAAATTACAGCCCCCAAAAAGAAACAAAAATTCAAGTTTAATATATGATTTCATTAGAGGATACTCAGTAATCCTTTTCTGTAGCTTATCAACTTAATATCAGTTTGATGTGGACATTAACAATATCTTGTGTTAAGAAGTTAATCTCACCATAAATGAGTATTACATCATCTGCTATCACATTATATATCATGATCAAAATTTACAGACAGCATTTTAAGAACTCTTATATACCACCACTAACAGGTAAACTATTTTGTTTCAACATACAGATATAGAGACAGAGTCAATTTATTGATCAACATTTAGTGACTACTAATCCTTTAATGAAATAGAGGGCTTTTAAGCATTCTTGATGAAAAGATCAGAACTAAACATAAAATCTGATATTCAAAAACAAGACTCAAGAGAAGCTTAAAAGGTAAACATAAAAAGAATAATCATAAGGCATTCGCTAAAGTTAAACTGCTTACATTCCTATAGGGGAAGATGATACAGGAACTGTTAAGAAATTTATCATTATTAAGCCACAGTTAAAAGAAGTCTACCTAGAAAGAGAACATGAATATGAGTCCATCAAGTTGGGATGATCTCTAATAAATAAATAAAATGAATGAATAACTAAATAAACAAATGGTGGGGTGAGAAAGAAAAATGCAATAAGAGAAGGGGAAAGGGAGAGATAGAATGGGGGAAAATTTCTCACATAAAAAAGACACACAATGATGAACTTTCATAGTGAAGGAAAAAATGTCTAGGGGGTCAGGGGGAGGCCAGCAGTCAATGCTTGAGGCTCACTCTCATTGGAATTGGTTCAAAGAGGGAATCAACCCAGTTGGGTATAGAAATCTATCTTACCTAATAGGAGGAGGAGAAAGGGATTAAGATATTTTGGGGGAGGCTGAAGAGAACAGGGAAGAGGAAGAAAGATGATAAAAGGGAAGACAGATTAAAGAAGGTAGTAGTCAGAAGCAAAACAGACTTTTGAGGAGAGACAGAATAAAAAAAGAGAAGAATAAATAGAAGAGACTAAAATAGAGGGAAATATACAGTTAGCAATCATAACAGTGAATGTGAATGAGATGAGCTCATCCATAAAACAGAAGGAGATAGCAGAATGGATTAGAAACCAGAAACAATATGTTGTTCACACAGTTGAAACAGAAAGACACACATGGAGTTAAAATATAGTGCTGAAGCAGAATCTATCATACTTGAATTGAAGTAAGAGTCAGGGGCGGCAATCACAGTCTCAAAATGCAAGAAGAGACCTAATCTCCTTTAAGATAATCAAGAAAACAATATTTTGCTAAAAAGTACCATTGACAATGAAACAACAGAAAAAATTTTATAGCAAGTTTCTCTGATAAAGGCCTTATTTCTCAAATATAGAGGGGATTCAGTCAAATTTAGAAAAATAAGACCCATTCCCCAAATGAAAAATGGTTAAAGGATATGAACAGGCAGCTTTCAGAAGACAAAAATCAAAGCTTTCTATAGTCATATGAAAAAATACTCTAAATCATCAATGATTAGAGAAATGCAAATTAAAACTTTGAAGTACTATCTCAAACCTATGAGAAATGACAAATGATGGATGAGATGAGGGAAAACAGATATACTAATAAACTGTTGGTGGAACTATGAATTAGTCCAAACATTCTGGAGAACAATTTAAAACTATGCCCAAAGAGCTATAAAACTGTGCATATCCTTTGACCCTGGAATACCACTAGAAGGTCTGTACACCAAAGAGATCAAAGAAAAAGGAAATGGACTTAAATATACAAAAATATTTATAGCAGTTCTTTTTGTGGTGGCAAAGAATTGGAAATTGAAGGGATGCTCATCAATTGGGGAATGGTTTAACAAGTTATAGCATATGATTCTGATGTAGTATTGTGCTATAAGAAACAACAAGGATACAGTTTCTGAAAAAAAAACATGGCAAGACCTGATGCAAAGTAAAGTGAGAAGAATCGGGAAATCATTGTGAAATACTGTGAAAGACTTGGCTACTCTGATCAAAACAATGATCCAAGATAATTCCAAAGAATTCATAATGAAAAAATACTATCCACCTCCAGAGAAAGAACTGATGAATTCTGAATACAAATTGAAGTAATTGTCTCACTTTTTTTTGGTGATATGGCTAATGCAGGAATATGTTTTGCATGATTTCACATGTATAAGTGATATTTGCTTGCCTTCTTAGTGGGAGGAAGCAAAATTTGAACTCAAAACTTAAAAAGAAAAGAATGCCAAAAATAAGCAAATAATAAATCTATTAAAAAAAAATAAAGAATACCCACCCATTAAGCTACACACTGTGAAGGGATAAAAAAAAAAAGAAGGGCAGAAAGATCAAATAACAGGCAAAAAAAAAATTAACATTATGAACCATAGCTTTTAAAAGTGCCTGTTGTAGCTGCATCTAAATCAAAAAACTTATACTGGGAATTGAAACTATTTCAACTTTACAGCTGGCACTTTGACAAAATGTATATTCATAACAATGGAATAACAGACTGAGTATGCACAGCTCAAGGCTCAGTATTTTCAAAAGAGCTGCCAACGGAGTAAGGCATCACATAAGGTTTCAAAATCTGGACTGGGGCAGGAGGAGTAGCATAGGTGGCTCAGTGAATAGAGCACAGGCCCTGGAATCAGAAGGACCTGAGTTCAAATCAGGCCTCAGACACTTAACACTTACTAGCTCTGTGACCTTGGGCAAATCACTTAACCCCAATTGCCCTGCCTTCCCCCCTCCAAAAAAAAAAAATCTAGACTAGGGTAGAGAGTCCAGATACCACTGACGGAAGCAGAACAATAAGACAAGAAAATGGCATAGCAATAGAATGATCAGTCAGAAAACCTCAGGTCAAGTTCTGGATCTGACATTTGAAAACTACAGGACACTGTGCCTCAGTTTCCTAATCTATGAAGTTTATCTCATATTCTTCTGAAAGAAATGCTCTCTGTAAAGTATAATTTCTCTATGAGTGTTCCTGGAGAAAGACAAAAACAGGGTGAATTCTAATTCTGGCGACTATGTTTCCACTAAGAGTATATTACTTAGAATATCTAACCAGCACAGGGAAAAATGGAAGAAGTGTTCTCCAGAAAATACCCTTGTATCTGGATGAGACAAGAACCTATGGCCTAAATGGAGGGAAATGGAGAATTAATCTAAAACTACCAATCAACAAACATTTATTAAGCATTCATTACTACAATTCCCTTCATTTTAGAAATGAAAAGTTCAGTGAATTCCCCATAGTTATATATCTACTTAGTTTCATAGTATTTGCCCTTATATATGTCAACCTCAAAGGTTACACAAAACAACACATACATAATATAACAAGGACCCAAGCTAAGTACATCTGAATGGAGCAAACATGAAGAATTCCAACCTAGTGAATCTCTCTCAGATGTATCATAACCAAAGCGTCTATCAATGGACAAGGACAATTAATTATATTCCCAAACTCTCTCACAATTAAGATAAAACATGATGTTATAACTATGCTGCTTAACTAACTATGCCAATTAAAATAATTCCACCCCAAAAAACTAAATTCCTCTTTCTTTGGGCTTCTTACATAATCGACATGTCAGAAAACTTTCCTTCTCACTGAAAAGTGATGGAAGGAAAAGTGGATAATGGAGTGGGTCCTCAACTCCCAACAATAAGAAACAGGAGAAAGGGAATGATCATTATTTTCTCTTACAAATTTTGGCTCTCTGCCACAGGATGGAATACAGTAAGATATATATTTATGAGCAGGTTATCATAATTGAATAGCATATAACAATTAAAAAAGCTGAGAGGTTAGTTACTTAAGGCAGCTTGTTTTCATATTTCAAAAGAATGGAATATTTATGTAGAAGAAATATACATATTATTTTGAGTAAGTTATTAGGTAAAACTGTTCTTATTTTCCCAAAAAGATTTCTTCTCAAAGAATAAGAACTTTTAAAAATATAGCTCATAAAGGTAACCCAACAACATAGTCATTTGAACTTATTCCTATAACTATTAGTCAATCAACAAACCTGTATTAAACCTTAGCACAGAGCCTGACACACAAAAGATGCTTAGCAGATATTTAATGATTGTGTTACACTTTAAATACCTCAAGGTCATATAATTGAATGTATTCTTTTTTTTAACCTTTTCTTTCTGTGTCATAAACAGAACTCCAAAACCAAAAATTGGATTGTGTATGCTTGTGGGAAAAGTGGCAGGGAAGAGTGTTTTTAAAGCATTATTAGTTATGATATGGGAGAAAGGCAAAGGGAATAGTAAAAGGGCAGAAGGGAAAGATAAGGAGAAAAGAAAGAAAAAAATCTAAAAAAGAGGAAAGGAGGGATAAACTTTGACTTTCAGCATTGCTAGAGGCTAGGGTTACTGACAAGTAAGCCCAAGATAAAAAATGGGATTTGTCATTTAAAGAACTGTCTGTGAAAAATAAATGTCTCTTCCAAACAGTCTTTTTTTTCTTTCCAACACAAGTAAATGAGTTTAGGATTGCCAAAAATGCAGGGTGTCTAAAGGCATTTATTTACTTTACATCAATAAAAGTTTTTCTCCTTTGGGGAGGAGGGGTGCAGGCAGTTGGGGTAAGGTGGGAATGAGGTGGTTCTCACAAACCAGAGGCATCCTAAGTGCATCTAAATGTATAAAGACAGATTGGGAATACTGGTCTAAAGAAAAAAGTCAATGTGATAAGAATTAGAAGAAAACCATTCTAAGTTCACTTGTGATACAAACTGGCAGTTTGATCCCAGACAAATAATGTAATCTATTGATGACTTGGTTTTCTCTTGTGTTAATGAGACTACTAACTGGCTCATCTCGTGAGGAATGCCATGAGAACAAATTAACATCATATGTAAAGGTACTTAGAAAGGTTAAAAGTGATCTTTGTAAAATCATTAAATTGTTTTCCACTTGTTTCTACTTGTAATAAATATAATTATTAATTTTTTTAAAATAAAAAAGCATTATACAAATATAGGATATGATTTTAGATTTTTAAGTTAACTTTGCCCTAAACAACTTAGGCACAAGATATATAAACACAAGCAACAGTTAATTTTACTCATGCATTTGATTATTTTGGATAAGGTAGATTTATTATTGAATTTACCTGACTATACTCTGAATACTGTGGTACTATTAAGTATGCAATATTATACTGATACAAACATAAAAACATAGGAGAAAAAGGAACCTGACTTACATTACGAATCCATGCCAAGCGGTCTGTGTTATAGCCCATCATATTCATTAGACAAGTTATGAATAAATTCCATTCTGAATGATAACTGGGTCCTCCTGGAGCATTGTGAACATTGTACCACTTGACAAGCATCTGCACAGCTATCTCTTTGGGTAGTATAGACTTGACAGCTTGTAAACACTTTTTTACTATTAGAAACAAAGGTTAGTTTTTAGTATATTTTCTAAGTATACATTTTTTTCCTTCTCAAAAAGGTTTACTGTTAAACTGTATAACATATCAAAAACTAGGTATCATTTAGAAAAAAAACAACAAAATGAAAAATCACCAGCTTAATGATCTCAAAGTCACCTACTGGATGGAAAAAAGTGGTTCCAAAGTAAGGTCTTCTCTCACCTGTATTTTTTCACAATACTAAAGGCTACTGTACTCACCAACTTTAAAATAATTAATGTAAAATATAACAAACTTTTCTTGATTCAACATAATCATACACATACACATATGCAGGAACACATACATACATACACACACACACACACACACACACACACACACAACCCCTCCATTCAGGAATTCCCTCTACAATAAGCGACAGATGATTAACAAATTTCTGCTGGAAGCTTGTCATTAAATACTGCACAATGCCATAAAGTAGTTATGATAATAGCTAGCATTCGTATGCTGTTTTCAGGCTTGCAAAGCATGTTATCTCCTTTGAGCATCATAATAATCTGGTGAGGTAGGTGCTATTCTCATCCTCGTATTAAGAGGCATCCTGGTGGTAAAGTAGAGAGAGCACTAGACTTACAAGTCAGGAAAACCGAGATGTGGGACTCTAGGTAAATCACTGAACCTCTCTCTGCTTCAGTTTCTTCATGTGTAAAATGGGGACAGTACCTACTCCACAAAGGTGTTGTAAAGATTTAATGAAATAACACTGGTAAGGTCTTAAAACAGTATAAAACACTATCTTAAAACACGATAAAAAGGGACAGAGCTAGCAAGTATCTGCGCAGAAGGATTTTAACGAGGGTCTCTCTAATTCCAGGTACAAGCTTCTGATTCATGCATTTATGCCCCCAAGCAGTTTATATCTTCAAGGGTTAACTGAAGCACAAAGGACTTTCTGACCTTAAAGTAAATAGCATTAGACTGCTAAATTGTTTTAATTTTGCTGATACTCCTTCAATGTTACTTCCTGGAACCTGTACGCCTTCCTCCACAAAGCCTAATTCTAATTTGCTTTGGGTTGAGAAATTAGATTACAAAGCTTATTAGAAATAGGTATAAAATAAGCACAAGCAGAATCCAGCTAGTCTGTGGTGGTGGTGTTCTGTGAAATGAGCACCTGACAAACTGTTAGTTGAGCACTTGAGCTTTAGTGCATTCCTATGTGATAGCTATGTTTGCACAGAGGTCCTTATTTCTCTGACCTAGTCTCAATAAACAGTTGCCAAACAAAAGAAACATTAATGTAAGAAGACAGACTATCACACACTACACCTGTAAAAGAAAGCTTTTCGATGAAGAATTGCTCTATTCTCTAAACCAAATTCAAGGGATCATATGATTCACTAATCTCTCAAGATAAGAAATGTTTTGGATCACAAAATCACTAATTTTCATTATTTTTACCATACTAGACATGCAGTTTCCTCTTAATTTACACTGTTAAGTAAACTTTTTCTACTGAGAATTTTGTTTACATTTGCCAGATTGTTCCCTAGGGCTTATAAATATTCTCTAGTTAGTATTTTCTAAACCACAACTAAATAACAATATTAACAGAATGAGAAGACTCACTTAAAATTCCTCTGGCTAATTTTGGCTGTAATATTTTGTTTTTGTCAGCTAAGTCTATCATGTTTTTAAAGAGTCCTATGACAACTGAATCCTTTTAATGGTTCAAAAGATAAATTTTTTTTATCAGTAAATCCTTTCCAAGTTTCAAAAGATAAATTATTTTATTAAGTACTCCCTGTACTTGTCACAGGTAGAGGATCACAGAAGTTTGAAAAATTGTAGGATAAAAAAACCCCTAACATCTGATAGTTTTCACAACTTAGTGATGGCATACTGGATAGAGTGCAGGACTTAAGAGTCAGGAAGACTTTGAATATTGTCTCTGACACCTGCTAGCCATGTCAGTCATACATCATTTACACCTTATAACTTCTCTAACTCTTAGTTCCCTCATCATTCCCTCATATAAAGGGGCTGATAATGACTGCAGTGCCTAGTAGGGTTGCTGTGTGGCTACTATAGGATTGTGTAAATTGCTCTACATACATGCCTTAAAGTACTATATAAAAGTCAACTATTACTGTTCATCATGACTTATACCAAATATGTTTAATTATGTTGAAAGAGCTACTTCTTTACTTAAATAAGATATTATGGGGGCAGCCAGGTAGCGCAGCGAGTAAGAGCACCGGCTCTAGTGTAGGGATGACCTGGGGATCAAATCCAGGCTCAGATACTTAGCACCACACCCAGAAATAACTGGCCGTGTAACCTTGAGCAAGTTACTTAACCCCAATTGCTTTAAAAAAAATAAGATACTATGTACAGACCCAGGACAACTCTACCTTAGCTGCCTCCCCTAAAGAAAAATTATTTTTGTTACACACATGAAATTAACATGAATAAATGATCAAAGATATGAATACTTCTCAAAAGAACTAAAAAATTAACAACCACAAGAATGTTCCAAATCACTAGCAATAAGAGAAATACAAATCAAAACAACTCTGAGATGTCATCTCATACCTAAAAAATTAGCAAAGATGATAAAAGGTGAAAAGAATTCATGCTGGAATGTTATAAAAAACAGACACATCAATGCACTCTTAATGGAATTGAGAATCTGTCCAATCATCCTAGAAAGCTACATGGAATCAATGCTAAGAGTGTGACTAAAATACCCAGATCTTATGACCAACTGATTTCACTACCATGTATACATACAAAACAGTAACAAAAAGCAACATCTCATACAGAGCAAAATATTTATAGCAACACTTCTTGTAATAACAAAGTACTATAAGCAAAATAAATGTGCATCAGTTGGGAAATGGATAAATAGGCTGAATTCCAAATAATTTTAAATTAGTTGTTTGGAACTTAGATCATATCTTACCATGTAACATTCTAAATAGCCAAACATGTTGTGATACATGAATGTGAAGGAATATTATTGTAATGTAAGAAATGATGAATTATATGAACACAAAGAAGCATGGGAAGACACATAACTATTGAAAAATAAAGCAAGCAGAACCAGGGGAAAAATACAAGTGATGATTACAACAATGTGAATGGGAAAGAACGACAAACAAATGAAACTAGATGCTGGGAAATTATAATGATTAAAACTGGCCCCCAAAAGAACCAGAAGACATTTCTCCCTGCTTCTTTACTGTGTTGGAAGACTGAGAGTAGAACACTGCATATAATGTCAGTCTTTTCCAATACATTGTTTAGTTGTGCTGATTTTCCCCCCTCTTTTTTATTCCTTGTTATAAGGTACTCTGGAAGGAAGGAAATTGGGGCATGTAGATGACATAAAAATAAGAATATGAATAAAAATTTATTTTGAAAAATAGCTCAAAAGAAATTGACGTAATTTAAAAGCAACATCAAAGTCTTGACTCCTGCACCTGTTACACTTCAAAAGTTCTTCAAAACTCAGACTAACACTCAACACATATTCTAACTACACTGCAAAAAGAACTTGCTCAAAATAGTTTTGAGAACAGATCTTCAAATTTCCAAAATGTCGATGTAAATTACAGGAGTATTAATATTGTAGCGATTACTCCAAATTATAAAGACAACAAACCAAATCAAATAGATGCATGAGTCTTAAGTTAATTTCAATTCATACCTAATTCTGAGGTGGCAATTTCAGGAATGGTGATCCTAACCATTGAACCATTACTGAGTTCCTAGTAAAGTGAATAGAAAAAATTATTAGGAAGCAAATATTCCTATTTATGATACATTCCTATTTACATACTCTTATTTAAAAACATACAATCCTATAAATATACATTTCTATTTATAAACATTTTCAAATCAATAAAATACAAACTAATAAATATCAGTCGCCTATGCTATTATAAGGCACTGTTTAAGTAAGAGCCTTTATAAATCTGTCAAAACATTGAAAAGCTATTAGGATGTTATTCTAAACATTATAAAAGCCAATATTTTAGTTTTAAAGGTCTGTAAAGATGCTCATTTTCTACATAATATTAAGCCCACTTGCATAAATACTAGCAAGATTTTGGGATCAAAGTATACAAAAGATCAGTAATGATTCTTAAAATAGTAGTCACTAGATTCCTAAATTCTTAACTGTGTTGAATGCTCTAATAAAAAGAAGGAAAAAATTTGCAAGGCTTAACTATAACCAAATTCAAAAAAATTTCTTAATAAACTCTTAGCAATATGATAACCCTTTCAAAATGTAAGATGAAAGATCTTTATAGAAAAAAATTTTTTTGGAGGAGGGAAGGCAAGGCAGTTGGGGGTTAAGTGACTTGCCCAAGGTAACACAGCTAGTAAGTGTGTCAAGTATCTGAGGCCAGATTTGAACTAAGTAAGGTCCTCCTGACTCCAGGCCCAGTGCTCTATTCTAGAAATTTAAAATAAAACAAAACATGCTGTGCTATACAAGATATTTTAACAGGTGAATAAGTATAATAATAGAGAAAATTTGATTTGACAGGATAAACTTCAAACTCAAAGTTTATCCTGTCAAATTTGAAATCATGGCTATATTTCTTTTTCAAGATCTCTATTCACAGAATACATACTTACAAGTGTTATTCTGTTGTGGACAGGATCTCTAACAGAGTGAATGTAACTTCCAAGTTGCTGAAAAGTACAGTCATCAATATAAGGAGAATCACGAAGTTTTGAAGAATCCCTCAACTCTGGAACTGGGGACAGCAGAACTACCTATAGAAAGATAAAAGAAAAAAAAATCAGTTCTTTGGAATGAAATAAGTTTATAAAAAGCTAATAATTCCCTTAAGCACATTAAATTTTTTAAGTCCAAGCAAGGCTTAAATCTAGAATCAGAAAATTTAGGTATATAAGAAGGTTGCAACTTACAAACAGTTTGAATTCCATAAGATGATTTAAAATTAGTTGTTTGGAACTTGTATCACATCTTATCATATAATAATGTTATAAATGGTGGATGGGTTTCAAGACCTACTCACAATATTCAATGCAACCACAGAAGGAGGCACCACCCAAATGGCAAGGAAATACCTGGTACCCCAGTCATGGGTAGTTTATTGCTTAGATGAATGTACAGTACAGGATGTTTTAAGGTTAAAGATTAACTTTTTTTTTAATACCGTGGGCAATTATATTTTTATAGAAATCAAAGAAAGTACCATTAAAACCTCCAATTATAAGGTCAGCTAGGTGGCACAGTGAATAGAGCACCAGCCCTGGAGTCAGGAGGACCTGAGTTCAAATCCGACCTCAGACACTTAACACTAGCTGTGTGACCTTAGGCAAGTCACTTAACCCCAACTGCCCAGCTTTCCCCCCTCCAAAAAGCAAAAATCAAACCAAAAAAAACCCCTCCAATTATGAATCTATTCAAGGACTAATTTTAAAAGAGAAATAGAACAAGTCCCCTAACTCAGTGCTTTACAAGTTAAGATTATCCAAATATAATCTTTGCCTTAATTCCAGAAAGGATTATTAGGCTAAACTCCTGCATTTTTATTCTGGATTTTTTTCACTATTAGAAAAATGCAATAAATCAAAGAACTAGATGGCTAATAGAAGCTCTAAATATAACGGTAATTTTGATCATTTCAGAATATATTTCTTACCTCGTCCAAGGAACCAAGTGGTTTGGTTAGAGGCTTAGGAGTACTAACGCTGTCCAGTGGAGTGCTAGGTCTTGGCATTGTGTTTGACATTGTCAGGGAAGGAACCGGCAGTCCAGGAATGAAAACTTTCCCTACCTTTTGTAAATAAACAAGGGGAAAAAATGTTGACTTTGATTATATATGATGTCATGTAATCAATTACATATAAATATATTAAGACACACAACTTCCTTATCATCCTAAACTCTAGAATAGTCACTGGGGACAAATCAATCACTTAAAATAAGAATGCTAATCTGAGTCTAGTGCTAAACTGTTAATGCTCAATAGTCAGAAGTCAAAATGGGCTAAGAATATAAAAATGTTAACCCTTCTTAATATGATACTGATCATTTCTTGGTCTACCAGTTCTTCAAAAGAGCTATGATTCCATTAGGGTAAGAGTATTCTCTTTGCTGATACAGATCAAAAGCCCTCCACAGAAGATAGTTTTACAAGTTGCTGTGGCCAAAACACTCATCACTTGGTGGCCAGTCAGCTTGCTGGTAATGAATTTTTCCAATTTGGCTAAGCTGGACCTCGGGTGCTACAGCCTCCACATGAAGCCTCTTCAGTTTGATAAAATTTTCCAGAGTTTGGGGCTAAATGGCATATTCCTTTAGATCCCAGGGTTCCTACCACACAAAAATATGGCATTAGTAGAAAGATTTCAATAAAAGCATTTTTAAAAATTATATAACAAAGGGATCCTAAGGCATTAGAAAATTATTTGGGCCCTCTCAGCTATCTGAGTTATGATGGTTTTCACCATATAGCACAGAAAGCTAAAAGTAACAAAATAATTTTGTAATACCACAAAAATCCCAGCAGCTTATTTTATTCTTTCCCTTGCTCAAGTTGGCAGTTTCTTCTCTCACCAAATCTACAAAAGGTAGTATCATATTTCTTTGTGGGTAGTTACTTATAATGCAAAAGGGCAAATACTCTGCCACAATCATAATTAACACTATGACACAAAGCCTAAAAACAAGAAATAGTACTTTTAATCTAAATATTGCTTTGTAAAAATGTACCTTATTAAGAAAAAAAATAAAGGTAAAATGATGAGGGTTTAGGGGAAAATATACTTATGTGAAAAGTCTAGGTATCAAAGAGCAGAGGCATGGTAGATGAAGATCATCAGGGGCAGAAACAGATCTAGTATTGTGATAGGAGTAAACTACAGACCACAATGGCAAAAAGAAAAAATACACAATGACTTTAGGAAATAAATTACATGACTCTCATGGAGCACAATAGTGTAAAGATAAAGGTCTTGAATCGAGCAGACATCATCTAAAGCTCTGCCGAAAGTGGAACAGAAAACTTCTCAGCTTGTCAATGATAATTTCCATTCTTAAAAAGCCAGAGAATCTGATTCTCAATAATAAGGAACATATGATTGTTAAAGTAACAATGCTAAGACTTCTGGGTAAAAGCGAACATTCTATCTTATTATTTCTTAATAGAAAAGGAAGAGGAAGGGGGGCATAGTCTAGCATGCAAGCTAGATTTTGGTAGAGATTTCAGTGGGTTCAGAAAAAGAATAGGAACTCATTGCCTACATTCTACAGGAAAGTCAAAGTGGGAAGAATGTAAAGTTGTTAAAAAGCATTCTAACGATAATTCCAATCAAGCAAAGGAGGATAACTATCTAAGAGAATGATGAACTGGCAACACAGGGACCTCCTATATGCACTTATTATTGGAAATAATTTATTATTTCTGTTATATTAGTTATAAAATTAGGTATTCCATTAGGTATAATAAAAAGAAATGCATATCAGACAGAAGCAAAGGCAAACAATAAGAGATGACTACAAAAACAAAGCCCAGTTCATAGCAATACAATAAGAAGCACTAAAACTTAGAATAGAATGTGGTTAGGAAGAAATGCCAGGGACAATAAAAGAGGTTCTGGAGCCATGCTGGGAAAAAGAGGAAGAAAAGAGAGAAGTTCACAGCTTGAGAAAGATGGGACAATGAATGGATGACGGAGCAAAGACAGAACTAATCAGTACTTATTTTGCTTGTTTTCTCTGCAAAGGATATTATCGCTGGACTGGAAAAGGCAAAGCAGAAAATGGCTAAGAAAAATTAAATCCAAGATATATAGGGAAACAGTAATCAATCACCAGAAGCCCTTGATAATTAAGGCACTGGGCTCAATTAAATTACAGTCTAGAGTAATATAGAGTAGACAGCAGTTACAACTACTGAGTTACTATCCATCTTTAAAAGATCTCATGGAATGAGTGAGATGTTATAGGACTAAAAAGGGAAAATGTAATACCATATTTTCAAAATATGAAGAAAGAAGCTCTACAAACTACATGCCAGTAAGCTTGATTTCAATTTCTGACAATATTTTAGAACATAAAGGGAATAATAAAGGAAAAAAGGAGATATTTTTAAAAAGATTCAGAAGAATAAATGAAGAAAGCCTCTAACAAAGTACAACATTCATTTATGTTAAAATCCCTACAAAGCATAGGCATAGGATTTTTAACATCATAATTTTTAGAACTGTCTAAAACTACAAGCTAGCATTACATGAAATACCAGAAACTATCAGAAGCCTTTCCAAGTGAAATAATGAAAAACTAAGAATGGAAAATTTCCAGACCTATATTATATAGAAATAGCCATCAAAACTATTTGGAACTGGTTAAAAAATAGAAATGTACACCAATGGAATAGACAAAGAAGAATGAGAAATAACTGAATTTGATAACTCAGTGTTTGATATACTCCAAACCATAAATAACCAAAGAAAGAACTCCTTATTTGACAAGAACTGATAGCTGGAAAAACTAGAAAACAGTTTGATAGAAGTCAAATTTACATGAAATGTGTTGTAAAGCACAATAAACTCAAATGGATACTATATCTAATTAAAAATCATAGAACAAAAAAAAATTTAGAAGAGAAATAAACCAGATACTTTTCAGTTATGGAAAAAAGATAAATTCTTAAACAGAGGCTAGAGGCAATTACAAAAGATAAAATGGATAATTCTGATTACGTGAAACTTAGATGCTTTCGCACAAACAAAATTAACAAGGAAAGGAAGTGGTCAAACGGGAAAACATTTGTAACAATGTTTTTGATAAAAGTTTGATATACAAGATATACAGATAACAGAAATATCTAAGACCATTTTCCCATAGTAAAAGGATATAAACAGCTCTTAAAAAAAACTGCCAACTATAAATAACAACATGAAATAACAAGAACAATGCAAATCCAAACAACCCTGGGATTTTACTTCATCCCTAACAAGTCTGTGATGAGAAAGGATGGGAAGAGCCAACGTGGAGGGCACATGAAACACTAATGCATTGTTTGAGGGCACTACCGTTCTGAAAACCAATTTGGAATCATTCAAATAAAGTGAATAAAATGTCTATATCCTTTGACTCAGATATTCCGCTGCTAAACTTGTACCTGAAGGAGATAAATGACAAAAAGGAACATTTCATATACACCAAAACATTTATAGCTGGGGCGGCTAGGTGGCGCAGTGAGTAAAGCGCTGGCCCTGGAGGACCCGACTTTGGTTCTGGCCTGAGACACTTAACACCCACACAAAAATACTAGCCGTGTAACCTTGGGCAAGTTACTTTACCCCCAATTGCCCTCCAAAAGGCAAAAAAAAAAAAAAGATTTATAGCAGCACAACAGCAAAAAGCTAAAAACAAAGGAGTTACCTATCACTTTCAGGAATGGTTAGACAGATACATTAATGGAATGGAATATTATGTTATGAGAAACAATGAGGGGCAGCTACCGTGTTTCCCCAATAATAAGACACTGTCTTTTTTTTTTTTTTTTTTTTGAAAAAAAAAACACCAGAGGGTTTTTTTTCAGGGGAGGGCTTATTTTAGAGGAATCTTACACAGTAAGGGGAGGGCTTATTTTCGGGATAGGTCTTATTATCAGGGAAACACGGTAGGTGCTGCAGTGAATAGAGCACTGGACGTGAAGTCAGGAAGTTTAAATTCGGCCTCTAAACAGACACAACACTTACTAGCTGTGTGACCAGACCCTGGGCAAGTCACTTAACTCCAATTGCCTCACCAAAAAAAAAAACAAAACAAAATCAGGAGAAAAAAAACAGGAGAGAAACAATGAGCATGGCAAATAAAAAGAAGTATAAACGGATTACATGAACCAATACAAACTGAAGTAACTAGCCAGAAAAACAATGAATACAATTTAAAATGAACAACAACAAATGTGAATATTGTAAAATCATAAAGAACAATCTTGGTTCCAAAGAGAGGATATGAAAAGACATCTCCCTACTCCTTTGGCAAGGTTGAGGTGCATCAGTGTGAAATATAGTTAACTAGCTAGTTAGATGGTAGACAGAGATATATGCAATATTACCAATATACAAAGTTACTACTGTTCTCTTAATTGCCATATCCAAAGGCCTCTTCTCAATCTTCACTCTGCAGCCTGTGACACTGCTGATCACTCTCTCCTGGTTCTCTTCCTTCCGGATAGCTCCTTCTCAGTCTCCTTTGCTAGATCCTGTCTGATATCATGCTTTCTAAGCTCAGGAGTCTGTAAGGGTTATGGGATTTAAAGATCTCCCATGCCCCATGGATGTGCTGACATAGCAGAGCAAGAGAAAGTGAAAAGCCGAGCTAACGGTCCTGCGGTTGGCAGTTGGCGGCAGTTGCCTTTTTTTTTTTTTTTTTGAGTTGGGACTCCTGCTGAGCACTGCCAGGGGCCGGAGCTGCTGGGAGCCCGCTTCCAGGACGCTGGGTGGTTGCTGTGAGTGGGGAGAGGAGGACCTTTGCCTGAGGTAGCCTGTTCTGTTTTAAAGGCTTGAAAATGTGGGTGCTTTCTACTTTATCTACCTGTGCCAATGTCATAACTACTCTGATGGCTTTCACTTTCTGGTTTTGGGACTCAGTCTTTTGGTATCTTAATAAATTTTCTAGTTTATTTCCCCAAATGGCAAACCTGACGTATTTTGTGATGGATAATTATATCAGCATATTTGTAATCTCTATAGGCATTGTGAATATGGCATTGCTGATACAGAGTCCCTTAGGGGTTTATGTGTTATCTCTTCTTTTCTGTCCATAATACTTCACCTGGTGATCTCATCAGTTGCCCTGGATTTAATTACCATCTCAGGAATGATGATCCTCAAATCAACCTATCCTGCCCCAAACTCTGTTCCGACCTCCAATCTCCCATCTCCAACTGCCTTTGGGACATCTCAAACTATATGTCCAGCAGACATCTTAAACCAGGGGTGGGGAACCTATGGCCTTCTAGGTCCTCAAGTGAGGCCTTTTGACTGAGTCCAAGTGTTACAGAACAAATCCTTTTAGGAAGGGGATTTGTTCTGTGGAGTTTGGATTCAGTCAAAGGACTGCACTTCAGGACCTAGAGGGTCACATGTGGTCTCATGTCACTCCCCTACTCAATAACTTCTAGTTGTTCCCTATCACTTCTAGGATCAAATACAAAATGCTGTTAGCATCAAAGGCCTTCATAACCTAGCCCCTCCTATCTTTCCGATCTTCTTGAACCTTATTCCATGACACATTCTCTCCAATCCAGTAACACTGGCCTCCTGGCCAGTCCACAGACAAAGACACACCATCTCAGCCTCTGGGTGTTTTCTTTTATTGTCCCCCATGCCTGGAACATTATTCTCCCCAAATCCACCTACTAATTCACCCGGCTTCCTTTAAGTCCATTTAATTTTTTTTGCAGGAAGCTTTTCCCAGTCCCTCTTATTCTAGGTACTTTTCCTCTGTTAATCATTTCTTATTTATCCAGTACAGAGCTTGCTTTGTTGACTTTTTTCTGCACGCTGTCTCCCCCATTACTGTCTTACTCTTCTTTTGAATTCTCAGCACTTAGCAAAGTCTCTGGCACACAGTAGGTGCTTAACATTTACTAACTGAATAAGTGGCCTAAGAACATGAACACATCTCAAAATAAAAATTTAAAACTATTAAGTATTATTTGAAAGAATACTTCAAATAGGGGTGGCTAGGTGGCACAGTGAGTAAGAGCACCAGCCCCAGAGTCGGGAGGGCCCAGGATCGGTTCCAGCCTCAGATACTTAACAACGACACACACAAAAACTGGCTGTGTCACCCTGGGCAAGATACTTAACCCCAACTGCTTAAAAAAAAAAGAATATTCCAAATAATTAATAGTAAGAGAAATAAAACCCAAAACAAGTCTGAATTTTTACCTTAGACCCACAAAATTAACAAAAATGAAAAAATAATAGGTTAAGGTTTGAGAGGTTGTGGAAAGTCAAGTACATTAATGCATTTTTAGTGGAGCTGAGAATTTGTCCAGCCATCCTGGAAAATAGTTTGGAATTATGCTAAGAATGTGACTAAAATGTTTACACTTTGATCCAGAGATTCCATAATGAATTAGGGAGATCAAAAAAAAGCTTTCCAAAAGATGTGGCACCTTGAAGAAAGCTAAGAATTTTAAAACCAGAAGCAAAGATGGAGTGCATTCCAGGCACATGGAACAACCTTTGTAAGAGCATGAATTCAAAAAATATAATGCTGGATTTAGGCCAGAAGAAGCAGGCCATTTTGGCTGGGATGGGAAGTTGTATAAAGGAGAATAATGTGAAAAATCTGGAAAAATAGGAATACTATGTGAAACATTACAGATGTCAGATATTTCAAATGTGATGATGGTTAACTTTGCTCAACTTCTCTCCCTTTTTATGCTTTTTTAATTTTTTAAATAAGGGATGTCTCTCTGGGAAGGGCAGAGGAGAGGAATATGTTGGAAAATGTAGGAGATGCAAAAATAAAAGATATTTTTTAAAAATTTTAAAGAAAAAGATCTGGGAGCTTAAGTAGATTTCTTTGTTAATAGAAGTTAAGACAATTATATGAAATTCATATAAGAAAATGAACTATTCATCTACATTAAGAAAGAAAGCCTCGGGGTGGCTAGGCGGCACAGCAAGCAGAGCACTAGCCCTGGAGTCAGGAGGATCTAAGTTCAAATCCAGCCTCAGACACTTAACACTTACTAGCCATGTGACCTTGGGCAAGTCACTTAATCCCAAATGCCCTGCCTTCCCCCCTCCAAAAAGAAAAAAAAAGAAAGAAAAATAGCCTCGCCAGCAAGTGACAGTACCACCATATTCTACCTTGGTCTGACCACATCTAAAATACTATTTTTAGTCTGGACAAGCACATTTTAGGAACAGCCATGAGTACAGGGTAACAAGGATGGCAAAAAAGTTCTAAGATCAGGTTTTGATGATGTTCAGCCTGGAAGAAAGAAGACATGAAGAGAACACGGTATTTGTATTCAATTAACTGAAGGGACTGCCAGGTGTAAAAGGGATGATGAAGAAAATAGTTTAACAATAAATACTAAGGTAGTAATCTAACAGAAAACATTAATGCAAATGCAACAAAGTACATACCCGAACCAATCCAGTGTATAGTACCAGGTTTCCATTGCCCTCTAGGACCAACATGGTATCAATTTTCTAAAATTAAATATAAAAAACTAATTAAGTTTGCTAATATGAGAAAAGTTGACTTTTTTAACTATGAAAGTTTAAGAAGGCCTAATAACTCAAAAATATTTTACTTGCCTCCACTGGTGCTGCATCTTTTGCCTGTAAGTTGGTGACAGAACCAAAGATCAACTGAGTTTTATCATTGCTCTCTTGAAACTTTATACAACTAGATAATGGAATTAAAAAAATAAAGTTTTACAATAAGTTCAATGACAACAGAAATACATTTCTTCCTTAAAATAACAGCGACAAGAAAAAGAAGAGAAAAAGTCCAGATAACATTAAGTATGTTGAAGTAAGCATATTCCATGATTTCCAAAATATGCTTAAAATGCAATCTTACTTGCACTGATTGCATTTTTTCTCATTTTTCTTCGCTGTTCTGTCTCTTTTTTTCATTGTCTCACAGCTAATTCCTTTACTTCCCCCCTCACCACCAAAAAAGTTAAGAGATCAAAGCATTAACCAGCTTACTATTACTAACTGGTTGATCTAGAAGTGATAATAAAAATCATTAACCCTTGTTGAACAAGTTCTGTGTCTGAAATAAATAGAGGTGTTCTGTAATTCAGGTCTTAATCTTTCTTGTAAAACCGTGTGTGTGTGTGTGTGTGTGTGTGCGCGTGTGTGCTTTTTTTACCCCCTAAATCAAGAATTATGTAACTGGGAATAGTGCTGTACTTGGGAACCCAGAAGATAGGAATTATTCTTGCCTCCGACACTAACTGGCTAACTCTGGATATAAGTCAAACTCTGCCAGTCTCATCTTCTCCATCTGTAAAATGGGAATAACAGCACCTATCATATGGGTTTATGAAGAGGATTTAAAGAGATAATACATGTACAACAGAATTTAGAGGGCTATAGAAATATTAAATACTCTTATTTTATTAAGAATCTACCTGAATTTTGTAAATTACATATCTTGTGGATTTTTCTTATAAAAGCAGACTAGTCCATAATATTTTTGTTTCATTTCATGTAGAAATCTTGAGAAAAGAGCCAGGGCACAGGGAATAATCCAGTTTAAGACATTTTAATTATTTTTCTAAGTAGTAAGTATAGTGATATTGGTATAAAATTATTGGCTTAAACTAAAAACTTGTAGTATGAATAAGAAAATCTGCATTTTCAAATTTGCTGGCCCTGATATCAGTGTAGAAAAGAGACCGACTCAAATCAGAGGACCTGGGTTCAAATCTTATCTCTGGCATGCTCTATGAGACCTCAGACATGTCACTAAATTTTTCCCATCTATAGAAGAGAGTTAAGCTAGCGAGTACCTGAAAACCACTCCTGTTCTCTTAGTCTATGATTTTGTTATGTTCATTCTAAGAGAAAATTTCATTAAAAGCTTCAAATCTCCTTTCAGACAAACTGCTTTTTTGCCATATCTCCCCTACCTTATACTTGTGGAGTTGACTGTTTGAATCTAAATGGAAGACTTTTTATTTATCCCTAGTAAATTTCATTTTATTTAATGTGACCCAATATTCTGGCCTTTCAAGATCTTTTATGACCTCAAATATTATCCAACATACTCTTCCTGTTTTTGTCACTTGTGAATTTTTTAAGCAGGTATTTATGCTTCGATAAAAATGTTAAGCAGCACATGTCCAAAAAGTGAAAGAATGTCAGAGCACTCTGCTGAGTGAACTCCTTCAGAGAACTCCTTCAAAGGTGACCCTGAACTTTGGATCTGATCATTCAACCAGTTCTGAACACACCTAAATTGCCTGTTTCTAATTTTTTTTTCTTTTTGGAGGGGGGAAGGCAGGGCAACTGGGGTTAAGTGACCTGTCCAAGGTCACTCAGCTAATCCTTGAGTTAAGTGTCTGAGTCCAGACTTGAACTGAGGTCCTCCTGACTCCAGGGCCAGTGTTCTTCTATTCACTGCGCCACCTAGTCACCCCAAAATTGCCTATTTCTAAGGCAATACACAATCAACCAGTCTAGTAACGTTACCAAAGAAGGAAATGAGGTTTAGTTTGGTTTTCATTTTTCTTTCATGAAACAATTTCATTTTTTTTGTTTTTTTTGGGTGATCTTCATACAGACATTTAAAATAGAAAATCGTGATCTGTTGTTACAGCAAGTAACTTGCTCATAATATTTTCTAATCTTCATTTTCTTCTAATCTGGTACTTTTAACACAGATCTAACCAAACACATAAAGAGCTGTATACAAATAACTGATTGAGAAACAGATGCTAGGAACAGTAGAAACAGATACAAAATAATTTTCTTCTAATCAGTATGT
This sequence comes from Petaurus breviceps papuanus, assembly GCF_028583685.1. Taxonomy (NCBI): domain Eukaryota; kingdom Metazoa; phylum Chordata; class Mammalia; order Diprotodontia; family Petauridae; genus Petaurus; species Petaurus breviceps. The sequence continues at coordinate 21,737,219 of NW_027187378.1, read as the reverse complement.
TTTTTGATACTTCTTGGTGTCCACCATGTCTAGGTTTTCCAATGCCCTTCTTAAAGAAACTATTCTAACGTAAAATCATAAAGCTTCTAAGCAATCTCTAAACCTTAGGTTTGTTTCATTCTTTCTTAATCCTAGACGGTATTTTTCAATATAATTTGTACCTATTGTACCTAAGAAATTTATATCTATTGTACCTAAAAATCCTTAAAAAATGCCTACCTTTGCAATGAAGTCACCAATTAGCAAAAGGTATATACATGTATAGATGAAACCAAGTTTGCCTAATTTAAAGAGGACCTATGAGCTAACTTATTTACCTGAAAATTTCCTATTGTCTTCAGGCTTTATTTGTAGCAAGAATATCAGTCTCAATATGGTTCAATTAATACAATACCAACTTCTTGTTTCTTGCTCAAGAATCTCCCATTTGAAGTGACAACAGTTAAATTTATAAGTTCTAAAATTTATCTAATTCTTAATGTCCTGCGCCTCCTTGTCTATAACAATTATGTAGATGAAAAATAAAGCCATTTAAGACTGTCCATTTTTTAATTTGTTTTGTGAGTTGATATACTTTGCAAAAAAAAAGAAAGTACTTCTCTGTTGGCTGAAGTGGTTTCTGGGCTATTTTAGCCTCCTCATTAGAACAAGTTAAATTTCTTTAGGGAATTGTTATAATCTGTGTCAGTGTTTGTTCTTCCATCTATTTTCCATTTTTTAAAAAATCAGTAACATAAGCAGGTCAGGCTGAAGTGTTAATTACATGATGTATTCTCATTTTTATTCTTATCAATTTTATATGAATTTCTATTTTGCTTTAACAAGGTGGCCTAACTATAGAGAAAGTTAATTTGGAAATGACTTCGACATCAGCAAAAGCCATTTTCTGACTGTCAAAATATAGAAAATTTCATCTTTTATGTCCAACACCTCCAAATTCTTGTTGAAAGGAAGTTGTCATGATACTTCATGAAACTAGCTGCTTTAAATCTCTAGCATGCCTTTCATGAAAACATGAGGAAGAGTCATGCAGCATTAACAGTGTCGAGGAGTTGTGATTCATATCAGTGGAAGGAGATACAATCAATGAAAACACAGACCGGGTATTACTCTAAAAAATATCAGTCAAAGATGAGTTAAATAACCCACAAAAGCTGTACTTTTTTCCTAAGAGGCCATTCTTATTGAGACTGTTAAGAAGCACAACGGTTTAAAATAAGCTAAGATCCATTCAAAGGTACTACAGAACATGGAATCAAAGAACTAAATTCAAGCTCTTCCACAAACAGTAAGCTCTGCAATCCTGTGCAAATCATTTAACCTCTGCCAGCTTTAGTTTCCTCATCTGCAAAATGATAATAATAGCATCTACCTCACAAGGTCACTGTTATGATCAAATGAGATCATATATACACAACACTTTGCAAAATTAAAGCACTACATAAATATTAGCCATTATTATGTACAGACCTACACAGAATTATAACAAAATTGACCTGGAGGAACAAAGTCAGAAATCTCAAGAGAAATAATGAAACAAAGCAGGAAGGGGACCCAGAAATATCAGATTTCAAGTGTTACAAAGCAATAATGATCATTTGGATTTGATACTGGTTTAAAAAAAGAACTGATCCATGGAACAGACTAGAGACAGAAGATCCAGATACACCAGCACACAGTGCGGTTTGATAAACCTAATGAAACAAAACACTGGGAAATATTAGTTAACAAAAACTGCTAGGAAAATAAGAAAGCAGTCTGGAAGAACTAGTAGGGCTTACATCAGCATCTCATACCACAAAAATCTCTAAATAGATACATGATCTAGGTGTAAAAGGTCCTATGATCAGCAAATGGGAGGAAAATGGAATGAGCTACCTCTTACAAAAGGGGACTAGATCATGACAAAACAAAGGACAGAGAGAATCATAAGGGATAAGAAGCACAATTTTGGTGAAATAAAATTAAAATGCCTTCACACAAACAAAATCAACATGGTTGGAACATCTGTGTATACATATACACACACACACACACACACACACACACATATCTTGGTTTTCATGAGAGGGGGTGGGAAGGGTTAAGGTTAGTAATGCTAGGGATACAAAAAAAGAAGAGTGTCAATAAAACACTGTTAAATACACAGAGGACACCAAGAAGGGTGAAGAGGTTCAGAGAGTGACCTACTAAATAGCTCTGAGGAAACAAGAGATGCTATCTGCTGTCTAAATCCACTTCATAGGCTTGTCATGAGAAACAAATGAAATAATGTTTTAGAAAGTTCTTTGAAAACTTAAAAGCCTCACACAAATGATAGGTATACAAGTGTCTATGTGTATGCAGCAGAACTAGAATTCTGAACTAGAACCCACAGCTATGTCCTTGTGCAATGTTCACTCCACTGCAACCTCTAAGCATTTTAATAAATAACATTAACAATACAAATTTTTATTTAAAAAGGCTTTTAAATAACTGGGTGGGAGAACTTCTGACATTTTTATGGTCACATGTTCTATGCTTCTCATAAAATTCACACCCATTAATGTTTCTTATGGATTTATACTTTCAAAACTAAAAGAGACTTTGGAAATATTCTTAACACCACCCCTGGATTTCCAGATGAGGATACAGATACAGAAAGGTCAGTCAAGTGATTTGGCCAAGGTGACAAAATCTACTCAGAGTCAGAGTCAGGCTTAAACCTAAGGACACCTGGTCCAAGAATCTATAGATTACTCTAGTGTAATGATCCCCTTTCAAGCAATAGAATACTGATTTGATGTCAATATCTGTGCAGAAATACCAAAGTCATTTCTATAAAAACTTAAAACACACACACACACACACAAACACAAATACACATATATACACATAAACATGCACTTACCGAAGCTGGAGTTGGGATTCTACTAAAAAGCACAAAAACTTCTGGCCACAGAGGTCAGATGTAATAAATACTTTTGAGGCTGGAGAATTTTTCTCTCTAAAAATATTGAAAAGGAAAAAAAAATAACAATTGTCAGCACTGTGGTTTGGTTCAGATCATTATTTAAATGTAAAAGAGATAGATGTTCAAGAAGGAATGTGGCAGGATCAAAGAACACTGATATGCAAAACAGATTATCTACTCACATTTTCTTTAAATGTGTTTTAAATTTTCAAACACTGGGCAGTTAGGTGGCACAGTGAGTAAAGCTCCAGCCCTGGAGTCAGGAGGACCCGAGTTTGGTTCCAGCCTCATACACTTAACACCCACACAAAAACACTAGCTGTGTAACCTTGGGCAAGTTACTTAACCCCAATTGCCCTCCAAAAGGCAAAAAAAAAAAAATTCAAACACATGGCACAGCGAGTAGAGCTCCAGGACCTGAGTTCAGATCTGGCCTCAGACACTTAACACACACAAAAACAAAAACCTAGCCATGTGACCTTGGGCAAGTTACTTAACCCCAATTGCCCTCCAAAAAGCAAAAAAAAACAAAAATAAATAAATAAATTTTCAAGCACAGGAGAAAAAAAAGGTTCTTTTACACAACAGGCAGTATATATTGTATATGTCATTTTGTATGTCATTTTTACAGTCTGGAATTTACATAATTTACAATATGTAAAATTTAAAATTTCCCACACTGGAATTCATATTCTTCAAATTATCTTAAGGAGTTTATGGGGGATAGAGAAGAGAGCTACTTAATATCACAGTCTTGATACCAAAACCTATTTCTTATATCCAGCCTCTCTTCTACCTCCCCTCCTCCCACACTCTTTCCTACCAGGTCCCTTAAATTTGACCCTTATTCCCCAAAAGAGAAATTGGTCACATTTATCTTCTTCAGTAGCTACAAATACTTACTCTTAGACCATGGGTTTTTAATCTGGGGTCTGTGGATAGATTTCATGGCATCTAGGTTTAAGGAGTAAACTTGGATGGGGGAAAAACATCTATATCTTAATTTTCACTGATCTCTGACTAAAATTTAGTATTTTTTTCAATTATTTAAAAATATTATTCTGAGGAGTTCATGGTCTCCACCAGACTGCCAAAAAAAAAACCATAACATAAAAAAAATTAAGAACTCCTGTCCTACACCAACAGGCTACTGTTTTCAGTCACCTTCCTCCATAAATTAATAGCATTAAGATTGCTTTTAATCACATTCCTCTAGCCCAATTTCCTTGATCCCAATATGACACAAAGGTCTACTGCTGGTTCTGTCTGGTTTGTTTTGTCATAGGGAATAAAGGAAAGAGAAAAAAGGGTCAGAGTATGAGGAAGAAGTTATAGGGCTCTTCAAGGATGTTTCAGTAGGGTAAAACTTAAGAGTCACTGATTTAATACTGGCACCATTGTTAGTGATGACATTTTCCTTAAGATCAAGTATCTGTCTGGAAAATAGGTTGGCTCCCAGCCACAGAGAAGGTGAAAGTTTTACTATAAAACTGTATATTACATTTCGATAAATATACCTGCACCAATATGTAAAATTTAAAAGGTCCTAAAAAAAATAGTGTTAAAACTTAAAGTCACAAATAACATAATGACTATCATATTTTTACTGCTTTAAGGTTTACAATGTACTTGCCTTACAGCGATCCTAAAGGTTGAGAATACAAGTAAAAATACTTATACTAAAACACATAAGGTCAATGTGAAGATGTAACTCTCAGCATTACAGTTCAGTTAACTAACACTTACTGAGGCAAAATGACTTGCCCACATACAACTACTAAATGTCACAGGCAGGATGTGAACACAGGTCTTCTGTTACACCAAAATCGCTTCTAATGTACACAGAATTAGTCAAAAAGAATTAATAACATATAGTACAGATTACAAATTAAAACTCCTTAAAATCAAAATAAATGTATATCTTAACTATGGATAACATAAAAATCCTTCCTTCCTGAAAAAAGCTATTTAAAGAAACAAGTTCATGTAGCATTATTTGAGCTCATATACATATCTATATTATGCTTTCTGGCTTTATGATTGTAACTGACTTATCCTTTCTTTTATTTGTAAAATGAGGATAGTAACTCTAGCACTATCTATCTACCTCTTAGGGTTGTTTTGAAATAAATGCTTTATAAGCTTTAAAGTTCTAAGGAAATGCAAGTTACACAATTAAGAAGATAAAAAGCAAAGCAAAAAGCACCAAAAGTAAAACAACTTAGGTATGGAGACTGGGCTGGGGGGTAACAATTTAAATGAGTCCTCACAATCAACTCAGGCACTAACAAATGACTGGCAGCAAATGTAATTTCAATGACACACCAGTTGCCACCAAGACCCTATCCCAAACTGCTAAAGAGGCAGTTTCCTACTTCCCTCTTCCTCTCAGGTTACCCATCCCTTTCCACCCTCTACTCATAGGCTACCAGCATTCTCATGCTATCCTTCAAGGTCCAAAACTGTATAATCTACCTTGACCTACCTTTGCTCTGTCCAAAAATTTAAAATTATCCCTTTCTCCACTTCCCTAGTTCCAAATTAAAGAAGCTAAAGGGCATTATCAATTATAATCCACTTGTCTAACTAAAATAACATTAATGTACATGTCAATTACTAAGGTTCTGTCTTCTCAAGAGTTATTTCTCACCCAAAGAAAATCTAGTTAATCTACTTCAATCTCCAACTTGGAAAAGGACACAGTTTTCAGTAGGATGCTCTGTTGCTGTTCCTTGACAACTAGAGGATGCTCCATATCTCTCACTCCTACAATCTCTAATCCGCGTGCCAGGATGTTAAAAACCTGGAATGAGCACTGACTGGTAGTAAGTGCCCACGCCACACAAGGCTCACTAAAAACCAAAAAGGGGATTTACTAGTGTCAAGTGTATGTGGACACAAAACAAGGGCAAAGATCAAGCAGGAATGCAGAGTGCCTCCTGTGGCGTACACTACTCTTATGCCAGCAACACTTCAGGAATGCTGTAACTGGAATTTAGTTTCATTTAAATTAAGACCTGAAATTCACAAAAGTAAAACTTATGAGACATGACAAATAAAAGACAATCTTCCAATCCCCTTCCTTCAAGCTCTAAATATTATGACCCTAGGAGATGTAGTCAACCTATTTTCCCATAAAGGAAAAAAATCTCCCATCTTGGCAGTCCTCTCCGCCATGTTATGATACTGAACACAAATCCAATAAGAAGAATCATGACCTCATTGTGGTTTTTCTACAACAATCTTAGTGAGGAGAGGTTAGGTGGCTTCTTCCTCTACACAGCTATTCATGTACATAAGTATGTATGAACATGTCATTAATGCTTAATAACAAACTACCATCAAGACAATGAAACACAGTGTTTCTCCTGAAATGACTGCAAATATAAACTACAAACCTGGTATTGCTAATTGCTTCTGTCCATAAGTGGTCAATACAAAGTTCTGGAACAATTGGTTCCATTTCTGGTGCAAGAAAGGAGTCATTAGAAGTGCTATTTGGAGAATGAGAAACACTCTGCCTCTTTGGAGACTGATTATGGCTTGAAAAGTTGAATCTCTGCACCCCTGAGAATGAGTGTACTCCTAAGGCAGGAGAATGAGAACGACTGCAAAACCAAATACACAATATCAGCAACAATAATGGATTATCAACACAGAGTTAAAAAATACATAAAGTAACATCTTCTAGTACTAGAGTATTCCTAAAATAATATATTAGAAATATCAAGCTAGTGCCCTCCTGTACCAACTTAACAACAAAGCATTTATATACTTATTGGGGAGGAAGGGGAGAGCTATTTTATTTTCTGCTTTTATTTAGTTAGCTAGCTAATTCTATAATCAAAATAACTTACCCTGGTCTGAACTATGATGATGCAGTCTACCATATTTTTAAATTATACATTTTCCAATAAAAATTAAAAAGTAACAAAATCAGAAAATTTCAAAATATGTCAGTGAAGAATTATTAAAACAGCAGCTAAATTTTTAATAACTTTTCTTTCAAGCTCTAAATACTAAGACCCTATAAGATGTAGTCAACCTATTTTCCCACAAAGGAAAAAAAATCTCCCATCTTGGCTGTCCTCTCTGCCATCTTATGATACCGAACATAAATCCCATAAGAAGAATCACGATCTCATTGTGGTTTTTCTATAACAATCTGACTGAGGAGAGGTTAGCTGTCTTCTTCCTCTACACAGTCTATTCAGGTATGTATAACATCAATGCTTTCTCTTGAAACATTCCATCGCAGCATGATTTTGATATTGTACAATAACATGAAGCAAAATTTCAATTTTCCAGTGTATATTTTCCCTGGGATTTGAAAAGTCATTTACCACAAGCACCACTAGCATTTACCTAAGAGCTGCCATGTTGGAAATAGAAGGTGAACGAGAATGTAAACTGGGCGAGGATGTTGACCGACTCTGACTGTGAATGGAAGAATAATTCTGGAAAGGTGAAGTCACAGGTGAATCTCCTTTTGAGAGACTTCTGAGGTGAGCAGTTAGGGAGCTGCTGGTAGCCACATGCTGTGGAGTGCCCCCTTGCTCTGATAACTTTAAAACCACGTTCTGTTCCTTAATTTAAAAAGGAAAAAGAAAAGGGAAAAAAATGATACTGAAACAGTCATTTCTTTATAATGAGACTAGATGGCTTTTTTGAGTATTTTTCTTTTATAAATAAATTTATTAATAATAAATCTCAGAGTTAAATAATTTATATCTTACACAGTACTTTTCCCACAATAAATCTCTCAGGTAAGTAGTACAATTAGTACTATATGACATTAAAGTAGTACAATTATAATGTACTATATGACATTAAAGTAGTACAATTAGTACCATATGACATTATAATAGTACAATTAGTACTATATGACATGTTTTTGGCTTGTCAGAGGTCACATGGCTAAAAAGTAGCAGAAATAAATGTGAACCCAGGTCTTCTGACTCCCAGACTACTCTTTCTGCTGAGAAGCAGCAATGTCACAGGGGATTCCATGATAGACTTGGAACCAAAAAACTCAGATTTGAATCCTCCCTCTGACATTTATTAGCTGTGAGATCAGAGGCAAGTCACAACCTCTCATACCTTCAGTTTTCTCATCTGTAAAATTAGGATAATAATAATGCTACCTCACAGTGTTATAAAGGTCAAAAGAAATAGCATATAAAGTGTTTCACAAAACTTAAAAGTACTATTCATCAGCTACTATTAGAACATATAGCTGTGCAACATATCTCAGGAAAAATAATATTTCTCACATTCCTGTAACATAAGCAGGGGCCAAGGATTACTAATACTTAGAATTTGGCAAATACTGACTTGCTTTTGTTTCCCTACCTCTGGTTTCACTCTGCGCAGAATCCAGAGAGAATGTAAACCCTGAACAACATCATATGTCATTATGATGGAAGGGTCAGTGTTGAGAAAAACAATTTTCATTGCACTATCTGAAACATACTGTACCCTTGATGTTCCAAAAAGACCTATGAAGAAAGGAACAGTAATAATGAAAACAGAGATTCAACTAATAATCAGTCACCAATCAGATACTTAACTAAAAGATATGGGAGCCCTATCTTAAGAATCGAGATTAAAAACCATTAAAAACATGTAAGATACATGGACAACTGAGGTAAGGAATATACAATATAAAATTAAAAAATTTTTATACTTTATCCTATACTTTTAATACTCTTACTTCCACAGAATCTCAGAATTAGAAAAAGTCTCAGGTAGCATTTGAAACTCACTCAGCAGATCTCAAACTGATTTATTATCTATCCCCAAAATCCACCCTCTTCCAAACCTCTTTAATTCTGCTGAGGGCTCCCTAATTCTTCCAGTTACTCAAGTTCACTACGTCAGTGTCATCATCCGGTAAGTATTCTCACTCTTTCCACATCTCCAATCAACTGTCAAGCCTTGTTACCCTTACCCTCTTTCACAGTCATTTCCCTCTCTCAAGTGACACAGGCCTGGATTGCCTCTCAATAGGTCTCCCTCTTTCTCTCCCCACAGCCATCATCATTGATCTTCACCAATGGCCAAATACAAACTCCTCTAGCACTGAAAGCTTGTTAAAATATTGTCCTAAACTACCTTTCCTACCTTATTACATGCCATTACTTCCCTCCATGAATACTACAGTTGAGCTTAGAAGTTCTTAAATCAATTTTTTTTTGTGTTACAGATCCCCTTTGACAGTCTGGTGAATCAATCAATAAACATTAATTAAGTAGCTATTATGTGCCAGGAAATCTATGGAACCTTACTCAGAATAAAGTTTTTAAATGCATTTTTAAAAACATGTAGGATTGCTCTAAAGACGAGTGACAATATAGGCTCCCAGCTTGTTCCTCACACATGACATTCCTTCTCCTGACCAGGTATTTTTCACTGATTATCCCCCATTCCTGGAATTCTCTCCATTCTCATCTCCGCCTCCTGGTTTCTTTCAGGTCCCAGATAAAATACCATTTTCTTCAAGAAGCTTCCCAAATTCCCCTTAATGCTAGTGACTTCCCTATAAGATTATCATCAATTTTTCCTGTATGTATCCTGTATGTGCATAGTTATTTGTAGTTTGTGCAGCGACTGTTTTTTTGTCCTTTTTTGTAGATCAAGCACATAGCATAGTCTGGGCACATAGTAGGTGTGTAATACTTGCTGACTTGACTCTACAGCAGAATACTACAGGACAAGTATCTCTCTGATCCTTCATGCTCTGCATTTTTTTTAAGTGAAGCCTATCATTACATTGGTTTTCTAAGCTGCCATAGCTGTACTGTTGACTCATACCGACCTGGCAGTACACTAAAAAACTCAGATCTTTTTTAGACAAATTGCTACTTAGTCACACTTTTCCCATTTTATAAATATAAGATTGATTTTTTAAACTCAACTGAAAAGCTTTACATTAACCTCTATAAAAATTCATCTTACTAGATTTGGTTCAATTTTCTAGTTGAGGGGTTGGCAAATCATGGCCCAAAGGTTAAATCCTCTCCACTCTCTGTTTTTCTATGACCCAAAAGCTAAGAATGGTTTTTACATTTCTAAATAGAACAGAACTTTATTTTGAGATGCTTAGTTAACCCTTTAATACAAGGTTCTAGAATTTTGTTAAACTCTAGAAATTACAGTCAAGGTCACTGGCGTATAGTAGTTTTAGACTCAATTCTCTTCTCTTTTCTGGAATTCTAACATTTACCTTTCGTCAATCCAGCAGTACCTCTTCTGTTGTCAATGACCTTTCAAATGATCAATCCAATGGTTCAATAATCACATCTACAATTCTTTTGGATTTAATTCCTCTGGACCAAGTGATATTAAATTTCTTGACTTATCTTGAATATTGACTGTCAATCATTTTTCCTCTGTTCTTTCTAGTTCCAAGATCATTATCTTTGGTCAGGACAACAGAAGCAAAATAAGAATTAAGCTACTCTGCCTCGTCCCCATTATCAGTTATCATCTCTCCCGTCTCCAAGCAGTGGATGAAATGATTTCTTCTTTAACACTCATCTTCTTGCCAATATAACCCTTCCACCCAAAGTCATATTTCATTATCCTTAGCTTTCCTTGCCTACATTAGCTGGTGCTGGACTTAAGAAGGCCTGACACCATTCTTACAGGACCATGTCATGCTTTAATATTCACAGTTCGTTATCTAGTCTTGCTTCTATTTCTTCTACATCTTTTCAAAACTTAAGTTGGTTGGTGAATTCTCTGAGCATACACACATATATTTAGATAAGGGGTTCTTAACCTATTTTGTATCATGAAGCCCTTTCACATCTCATGAAGCCTAGGAACCCCTTCTAATATTTTTTTTTTAATTCACAAAGAAAATGATTAAGTACAGCTAGAGGTTAGTGAGAATAAAGTTTCAAATTTTTTCCTATTCAAGTTCACAAACAGCCTGAAATCTATCTGTGGAACTCCAAGTTAAAAATTACTTCAAACTATTTCCTATTTTTATCCTAATCAAAACTGCTTCTTTTGCATCTAAAGAATTTTGTCCTTGAAAGCTTCCCATCCCTTCTGGACTGATTTTTCTTAGAGAACATCAGTTTATAAAATCCTACTCTTCTGATCTCTGAATCTTTTGAAATATACACCCTAGAATTCAGAAGAGTAAGTCAAGCTATTTCCATTTTCTTCCTCTTTGCTACTGCAAAATCCAAGATGGAACAGTCTCTTCAAACTACTATTCTCATCATTTCCATCCACTTGAGAAACCAGATTTTCCATGTTTACTAAGAATGTGATCCAGAATATAATTTTCCTTGATTGATTCTTCCACCTTTTGAAGGATGAAACTGATGCTAATACAAGTCAAGAAATAACTATTTTTGTGAGAGAGCCCAGCCAAAATGGTAGAGTAGCAAGAAGAAGTACAGTCAAACTTCTAGAAAATACACCAAATGGAGTCCTGATCAGGAAATCCCAAGAAAAAAAAACTCAATGAAGTAATTTCCATCTCAGGTCAATATAAGGAGAAAGCAGAGTCTACACAAAGCCTTCTAATTCAAGGACTAAATGAAGACTTGCCTGTGGCTATGCACCTGGACAAGAGGTGCCAGATCTGGTACAGTGGGGGCCAAACCAAAACAGCAGGAACAGGTGTCAACAAGCAGCTTTCTCACTCACTATGCCATGGTGAGTAACAGATCCAGGGCACTAAGGAAAAAGCCCAGAAGCAACAGCTATGTGACACTGACCCTGAATGATCCTTAATACAAAATACAAAGTTATAAGTAGGGCTGGAGGAATCAGCAAACAAAAAATAATCCCACCATTAAGAGCTATTATGGTGAAAGGGAACACCAAGACGCAAACCCAGGAAAATAAAAGGATTCCAAAATTTATGTAAGTAATGTTCAATCATTTTTCAGTTATGTCTGATTCTTCATTACCCCATTTGGGATTTTCTTGGCAAAGACACTGGAATGGTTTGTCATTTCCTCTTTCAGTTCCTACAGATGAGGAAACGGAGATAAATAGGGTTAAGTGACTTGCCCAGAGACACACAGCTAGTGTCTAAAGGCCAGATTTGGACTTAGGAAAATGAGTCTTCCTGATTCCAGGCCCAGTTGCCTAGCCACTGCACCACCTAGCTGCCCCCTTACAAAAGCAAACCTTAAAGAAAAAAACTGGACAATTTATTCTATGATTTCTTGAAATACGTGTAGTGTCATATTTTGATTATGGCTTTTATGTTGTCTAATGATTCTTAAATGATTCTTAAAAAGATATGCTTTCTAGATCAGTTTTTGTATACATGATTCATTATACTTTTTCTGGGGTTGATTCTTTTAACTTTATTGCTTGTCTCATGGAGTCATTAACTTCTTTAATCTATTCTAATTTTCAAGGATTCTGTTGCTTCGGTAAGGTTTTGATCCTATTGTTCCAAGTCATTAAATTTCTTTCCATTTTTTTCTTTTATAGTTTTCATTTCTATTCCATTTTTTCCCCTAGTACTCTCATTTCTTTTCCAATTTTCTCCTTTAGTGTTCACATTTCATTTATAAAACAATGCAGGAAGGAAAACACAGCTTGAGCAAAAGTTCAACTAAGATTCCTGATTTTTTTAAAAAAGAACAAAATATTTTATAAATCACCGGACTACATAAAAGCCATAACCAAAATATGAAACTACAAATAGTTCAAGAAATCATAAAATAAAATTGCCCAGATCTATTAAAACCAGAGAGCAAGATGAAAACAGAATTCACCAGTCATTTCCTGAAAGAAACTCTAAAATGAAAGTTCTCAGGAACAGAACAGCAAAATCCAGAGCTTCCACTTCAAAGAAAACTGCTGCAAGCAACAAGAAAGAATTCAAGTACTGAGGAGCCACAGGAAGGCCAGGATTTAGCGGCCCCCACTACAAAAGAGCAAAGAGCTTTAGAATAGAGTATTTCAGAAAGCAAAAGAAATAGGCTTACAGCCCAAAATAACCTACCCACCTAAAGAGAGAATTACTCTACAGGGGGCGAAAATAGACCTTTAATGATATAGAGGGCTTCCAAGTATTCATAATGAAAAGATGAGATTTGCATAGAAACTTTGAAATACAAACAGAAAAGTCAAGGGAAACATAAAAATGTAAATATGAATGAGCAATCTTAAGGAACTAAACCATAATAAACCTTTTACAATGTCATACAGGCAGAGGATACTAGGTCTACGCTTTAAAGAAAGGAGAAAAGGAACTACATGTGCAAAAACATTTACAGCATCTCTTTAAAATGGCTTTGCTTTTGGGGCGGCTAGGTGGCACAGTGAATAGAGCACTGGCCCTGGAGTCAGGAGGACCTGAGTTCAAATCCAGACTCAGACACTTAACACAAAAAATTAGCTGTGTGACCTTGGGCAAGTCACTTAACCCCAATTGCCCTCCAAAGAGAAAAAAAAAAAGGCTTTGCTTTTGTCAGAGACAAGAGTTCAAGATGATGTCTAGAAATTCCCCATTATTACTATATCATGTCTCTGTCCCAGGCTCATGATTCATTTTCCAAAATCCTCATCTATTTCATCTTTCTGTCTTGGCAATCTATAGAATACTCTAATGATTTATATTGCTTCTACTTCTGCCTCCATGGATCTTTACTCAAATTCTTTTCACTATTCTTTCCCACTATGTTCCAGTATTTCTTTAGATGAAAATATACTCTTAAAATATGTTATTCTCCTCTCACTCCCTATGTATCCTGTTTCTTCTGAATAAAAGTCATAATTCCCTTAACGTGTCTCATCCCATCAATTCTCATTGACGCTTCTGAGGTCAAATTTGACTCCTCACATTAAGATCTCTAGTTCACCTTATTCAATACCTATGCTTGATGCATCTGTGTGCCTCAGGTTTAGTTACTGGCCTTCTTATATTTTCTCTCTTATAAATACAGATTATGATCTCCTTAACTAAACTTGTGTTGAGAATGGTTCAGACAGTCTATCCTCATTTATAATAAATCAAAATTTCAAAATGCATACTGGTGACCTACTATATACCACAGTCATTTATTTTAAAAAAAAATTCCCTTAAGGTCTATCAATCTACATGAATGAGTTTTCCTCATTTACAGTTGTTCCCATTGTTCTGCCAATTAGGCCATCTCTATTACCTCATTCCTTCCATCAGAAGGCTGCCCTCTACCAGGATCAATCCTGCAGTACTTGACCTATCTCTGATATATGTACAAATTATTTGATAGGAATGCAATGGAATATTACTGTCAGATCGCAAATTTCAACAATTTCTTTAAAGGTTCACTCATTTATTCAATGTTTATTAACTACCCCCTACACACAAGTAGTATGTTGGCGATGGATGAGGTACAAAAATAAATAAGTCATTGACACTTCCCTCAAAGAGTTAATAATCTAATGAAAGGGGATGATATGTACAAAAAGTAATATTATATGAATCAGAATGTAAGTGAACTAAAGGAGCTTCAAGTACTATAAGATCATAACTTTAAAAATAATTAACTAAATCTATCTCTCTACCTTGGGTAACTTTCTAGTATTGTTACTACAAAGTCTTCCTTTGTACCTTCTCTATATTAATTCAAGCCTATGTGAGTACATTTGAAATTTCAGAGAGAAGTATCTATAGAGATATGGAAGAAGAAAATTCTAACCCCAAGGGAAAAAAAAATGAGAGAATGGAAAACAAGGGAGAATAGTATGCTTCCAAAGTATAGGCTGAACATTTAATATCCTATTTTTGTTGTTAGTTTCACAATATTGCTAATATCTATTCAAAGAATTATTAACTTCTATAACTATTGATTGATAGATTCTACTAAGGTTTGGTAACCAACCAAATCATTAACATTTATGATTTCCTCATGAGGAAGAGCCTAATCATAGATTAAAAAATTAATATTTTAAAAGTATTTAATCTTTGACTATAGTCATACTCTGATGCCTCACTGGGGATGAAGAGAACTCCAGGCTCTCCAAGGATCAGACAGAAGTTGAAAAAATTTAAGTTCTCACCAAGTAAAAACAGTCTAATTAGATTACAGAGTCAAAGACATATCTAAGAACTAGCTAAGTTCAGAGATATCACCAGAAAGCTGGCCACAAGGTGATAAAATATTTCTGGCCAAAAATTCAAGAAATCATCTATTAAAGTCTTGGGGAACACTAGCGTAGAGCAAGCATACTAAAATATTACAAATGTTTTAAAGCATTTCAGTACATGTCTATTCTATCACCTAAACATGACGGTTTTAGAATATTTTCAAAAATAAGTTTTAATGTACATTACTGTAGTTTCAAAGAGTCATCTCTAACTCAAGGCAAAGCCACAAAATCCACTTACCTCCAGATTTACAAACAAGAGGAGTTATTTCATCCAGTGGATGCAGCATACTGAACATAGTAGGTAAAGGTTCTCTAGCAAAAAAAAGTGAGAAAAATTAAATGAAATGAGCACCAAAATAAATATAACTATATTATCAGATAGTATATACACTAACTTCTTCCTTGTAAAGGACAGCTCTAAATTATAAGATCAGTCAGAATTATAAGGCTCAAATTCCCCAGCAGATGTGGGAAAGGATATGAATAAACAGTTGTCAAAAGAATAATTAATGTTAATATATTAATCACCATATGAGAGAATGCTCCAAATTACTTACAATAAGACAAATGCAAGTCAAACCAGTCCTGGCAGTTTTATCTCATACCCAGAAAACTGGCAAAAATGAAAAAAGATCAATGTCGGAAGGGATATTGGAAAGGCAGGCATACTAAAGTATTGCTGGTAGGGCTGTGAAATGGTTCAACCATTTTAGAAAGCAATTTGTAATTATATAAATTAAGTGATTTAATTGTTCAAAATCTCTGACCTACTGGGTTTATACCCCAAAGTAGCCACTGATATGAAGAAAATTGCTATATACACCAACATATTTACAGCAGTACTTTTTGTGATGGCAAGGAATCAGAAAACAAGTGGATGCCCATCAATTAGGGAATAATAGTGATACATGGACACAATGGAAAATTACTATGCTATAAGTAATGATGAATATGATGAATACAGAAGTACAGAAAGATATACAAGGACTGATGATGCAGAGCGAAGAAAATTGGATCAAAAAATAATATAGACAATGACTCAACAATGTAAATGGGAAGAACAATCACATATACAAAAAAAACCAAAACAACCCAAAAGTGCATGTTGCAAAATTACAAAGAACGGGCATGTCTCCAAATAAAAAATATGAATGGGCCCATCCTTCTCAGATGTGGGAAGTACACAGGTGTTGCTTATTACAGTTTTCAAACTTTTTCAATGTTTTGAGAGACTGTGCTGATCTTTTCCTCTTTTTATTCTTCTTTTTAATTTAAAAAATACTATTTGTTATATGGGACAGCTCTATAGGAGGGAAAAGGGAAGAGTACTGAGGAAAATTGTTGCAAAAAAACAAAAGATATTAACTGAAAACATTTTTAAAAAAAGAAAGTGGTTGCTGCAAAATTATAAAGAATAAGACTGGGGCAGAACAGAAGCACGACCTCCAAGTGGCTCCAGCTTCCACCTTCCCCAATCAATGTAAAAAGGGGACTCTGAACAAACTTTGGAGCTGTAGAACCCACCAAATGACACAGAGAAGCTAACCTCCCACTGAGGACAGCCCGGCAGGCCAGTAGGAATTGGCCAGCGCAGTGCTCTGGGAGCCAAGCCCAGGCCCACGATGAGCCAGAGGTTTTAGCACCAGGGCAAGTCTGACCAACCACCAGCCTGAGGGACTCCAGATCAGCAGCAGCTGTGGCCATTTCCAGAATTATCAACACACAGATTTGAAGGACAAAGTAAGAGGTCAGTGCAGTCTGGACTTTGGGACCCAGTAAGAGGGAGTACGTGGGCTTTTGCCCCTGGGGCGAGACACCAATGAGACGCCAGCACAGCCAGCCAGCACCATGGGGCAGGTTCAGCTCCTGGCCTGCAGAGTGTAGGGGGACCAAGCGACCAGTCTGAGGGGTAATCACTCTTGCTTTAACCTACTTGGATCTGGATTACGGTCTAGGGTGGAGGTCCTAGGGTGTGTATACAGCTTGCCAGAGTGTGTGGAGACCTCAGAGAGGGCACCCATCTAATACCTGCAGCAGCTGAGAAAACCCCAGCGTTTGGGACAAAAGCTCCCCTGTCTGGTGGCAGAGTCCTACTGTGGCAAAAAGCCCAGGGGTTAAGTAACTGAGGGGCGACATGACCAGGCAAAGGAAACAAAGCAGACAGAAGATTACAACATTAGACTCCTATTTTGGGGACAAAAAGGAGCATAGCATGGAACAGGAGGAAGACAGTGAAGTCAGAACTCCTGCACCAAAAGCTTCAAAGGAAAATACGAGCTGGTTACAGGCCATAGAGAACCTTAAGAAGCAGATAAGAGCAGTGGAGGAAAAATTGGGAAGAGAAATGAGAACAATGCAAGAAAATTATGAAATGAGAGTCAAGAGCCTGACCGAGGAAAATAACACCTTAAAGAAAAGACTGACTCAAATGGCAAAAGAGGCTCAAAAAGGCAATGAGGAGGAATGCCTTAAAAAGTCGAATTTGCCAGATGGAAAAAGAATTTCAAAAGCTCACTGAGGAGAACCATTGCTTCAGAATTAGATTGGAGCAAATGGAAACTAATGACTTTATGAGAAATCAAGATGCTGTTAAACAGATCCAACCAAATGAAAGAATAGAAGGCAATGTGAAATATCTCATGGGAAAAATCACTGACCTGGAAAATAGATCCAGGAGAGATAATTTTAAAATTATTGGACTACCTGAAAGCTATGATCAAAGTAAGAACCTAGAAATCATCCTCCAAGAAATTCTCAAGGAAAACTGCCCTGATGTTTTAGAACCAGAGGGCAAAACGGAAGTGGAAAGAATCTACCGATCACCTCCTGAAAAAGATCCCAAAAAGAAAACTACTAGGAATATTATAGCTAGGTTCCAGAATTCCCAGATTAAGGAGAGAATATCACAAGCAGCCAGGAAGAAACAATTTGAATATTGTGGAAACACAATCAGGATAACCCAGGATTTGGCAGTTTCTACACTGAGGGATCAAAAGGCTTAGAATATGATATTCCGGAGGTCAGAGGAGCTGGGATTAAAACCAAGAATCACCTACCCAGCAAAACTGAGTATCATGTTTCAGGGGAAAATATGGTCATTCAGTGGAACAGAGGACTTTCAAACATTCTTGCTGAAAAAACCAGAGTTGAATAGAAAATTTGACATTCAGATACAAGAAGCAAGAGAAGCATGAGAAGGTAAACAGAGAAAAGAAATCATAAGGAACTTATCAAAGTTGAACTATTAACATTCCTACATGGAAAAACAATAATTGTAACTGATGAAACTTTTCTCAGTATGAAAATAGTTGATGGGAATAGAAATACATATATATGAGGGTATATGGGCATTTGAATACATATGTGAGTGTATATATGTTTATAGGTATACATAGATAGAGGGCACAGGACCAATTTAACAGGAAGGGATGATACTTAAAAGGTGAAATTAAGAGGTGAGAAGGGAATATGATGAGAAGAGATGGTGAGAGACAGAATGGGGTAAACTACCTCATATAGAAGAGGCAAGGGAAAATGGTTACAATGGAGGGGAAGACTAGGAAGGCAAAAAGGAATGTGTCAACCTCATTCCCATTAAATTTTGCTGGGGGAGGGAATGAAATACACACTAAATAGGGTATCTCACCCTAGAGGAGCATAGGGGGAAAGGGGATGAGAGGGAAGGCAGGCTGGAGGGGAGAGAAGTTGGAAGCACCCACTTTTGAAAAGGGATGGGATCAAAGTAGAGAATAGAACAAGTGGGCAGTGGGAAAGGAGGGAGAGAAATATAGTCAGTCTTTTACAATATATCTATGTTATTGTTTTGCATTAACCACACATGTACAACCTATACTGAACTGGTTATCTTCCCAGTAAGGGTAGGTGACAAGGGAGGAAGAGAATGAATCTGGAATTCAGTTTTAAAATCAAATGTTTAACTATTATTAATACTATTTTACATGTAATTGGGAAATAAGATATACAGGCACTGGGGCATAGAGATCCACCATGCCCTACTGGAAAAGTCGAAAAGGGTATGGGAGAAAATATGGGAGAGAGCAGATTGGAGGAGGGGATATCCTGTGGGACTGCTATTTTGGGGCGGTGGGTAGGGGAAAAACGGGGAGAAAATTTGTAACTCAAAATCTGGCGGAAACAAATGATTAAAATCAGAAGTTAATAAAGCATTTGAAAAATGAAAAAAAAAAAAGAATAAGCCTGGCCCGAAACAGACCTATGAGAAAACAATTTCTCCCCACTCTGTACAGAAATGAAGGGTGGAAGAGAAAAGGTACATGGATGTGAAACACTGCCTATGTCTGATTTTTTTTTAACATATTGAGAAATTATACTTATTTTTCTCTTTTTTTCCTTAAAAAAAAAAATTCTATTATAAGGGAGGCACTGTGACAGGAAAGGAATGCAAGGAAAAATATATGTGATGTAAAAATGACCAATAAAAATGAATTTAAAAAAAATGTGGGTACAAATGCCAACTTTTGGCCAAAAGCCAATTTTCCTTTACCTATTCTAGTGCTTCTATCCTAGTTACGATAACTTTTTTTCCAGTCTACTATCACCCACTGCCAATCCCTTCCAATCTTCATATAGTTCCAGAAGCATATTTTGGGGGATGTTCAAACCTTTGATTTCATCATTGAGGGAACTCCTGGTGTTCCCTTCCAAGCTTACAACTTATAGTCTTAGAGAAGTGTCTGAACAATCAAAGGTTACATGACTTACTCATAGTCACAGCAAAAGCAATAACTGAGTCCCTGTTCTCCTTACTTGTAGTCTGGCCTTCTATCTAGCCTACATTACTAACTATGCATTACAGTTAACCATTACTTAATGTTTGTTGAGTTGAATTTAAAATGGCCCAGTGAATAGTAGTCACCACAGTTTAGAAGGAAATTAATAAATGAGAAAAAGACCCTTTATTCTACTAAAATTCCTTAGTGAAACTGCTTCCACTAAAACTAAGATTTAAAATCAAAATTCTGTGAGCAACTTTTCTGTACTAATCAAAATATTAATGTTTAAAATGTATCTTCTCAAAAGGAAGGAAACACACACATACATACCCCATTTAGCTAAATGAGAAATCTTTAGGGTTTTACAGTTTAAAGACAACTTTCTTTTTTTTTGCTTTTTGTAGGGGAAAAGGCAGGGCAATTGGGGTTAAATGACTTGCCCAAGGTCACACGGCTAGTGTTAAGTGTCTGGAGCTGGATTTGAACTCAGGTCCTCCTAACTCCAGGGCCAGTGCCCTATTCACTGCACCACCTAGCTGGCCCTAAAGTGAACTTTCAACCACTTTTTTTGTCTCCTCCTTTGCCCTTTGTAAAAGCTCAAAAATCCAATATTAAAAAATAAAAATTACTGAGCCAAGTGTGATCACACATGCCTGTAGTCCCTGAAGCTAGAAAGGCTGAGGCTGGCGGATCACCTCAGCTCAGGAGTTCTGAGCAATAGGGCTAAAGCTAATCAAGTGTCTGCACTAAGTCTGGCACTAATATGGTTAATCACAGGACCAGAGAACTACCAGGATGCCCAAGGAGAAGCAAATAATCCAAAGTCAGTAAAATAGAGCAGGATAAATTTTCTGTGCTAATCAGTTTTGGTATTGAACTCATGAGTGGCCACTACGCTTTTAGCCTGTGTTAAATAGGGAGACCCAGTCTTGGTGGGGAAAAAAAAAGGCAACTTAATAAGCACCTTCTATGTGCATAGTATTTTACTAAGTGTTATACATCCTTGCTTTCAAAGAGTTTACAATGTAATTAGGAAGAAAAAACACAGACACAGTGAAATAATAATACAAAGCAGCAAATAATTAAGTGACAAATGAAAGGAATGGTCAATAAATGCATGATATATGTACATGTTCTCCCCCAAACATTTGATTTTTAAGAAATTTTGCTTTATAACAGTCAATAAAGAAAGTCAAGGTGAAATTCTTCAATGCATACCTGGGTGGACTTGGAGGTACTTCATGTGCAGAACTGCTTCGTTCAAACAATAAACCGTATTTGGTGGGCCAAACATTTGCCACCTACCAGTCGGGAGGGGAAAGAGGAAAGAAAAAAGTTAACAAAATAATCTTGGGGTTCTAACAATATGTTAGAGCTTTTTTTTCTCTACTCAATAAGGACACAACAAAGGAACTACATAATTTCTATAATTTTTTTTTTATTTAGCTACCCTAAGGATGAAACTCAAAATAGGACACTATGACAAACTTCCAGAAAAACATGAGGTATCAGAAAAGAATACCATCTAACAAAGTACAGAAAGGAGACACAGGATAAAGAGGTAACTTTATAGCTGTATAATTCCTTAATATAATCAAAATTTATTAACCTGATCTAAATTGCCAAATGTTTTACATTCAAGAATGTTTATTTCAATCTCATTAATACTATTGTTAATCTGTAATTGCTCAATTGGAAATGAAAAAATAATATAATCAACAATTCATTCAACTTTAACTAAAATGGTTTAGATTAGAGTATATCTATGATTTAATATTTTTAAATTCACCACACTATTTTTTTCCCTCATAACAGATGAACAAACCTTAAGTAAATGGAATATGATCATCATTTAGTAATTTTAACATTATTTTCACAAGATCACTATTTATAATGCTGACTATTAGTATGCAATAGTTTACCATAAGACTATCCACAAACTGAAAATATCTGCAAAAAGATGAAAGCTTTAAGCAAATTTACCTGAAAAGGTAAGGAAGCTATATAATCCTTCCCCTCCATACTATGCACATTTATGCAAGAACTTTGTAATATGCATATGCATTTTTCTATCTCATTCCTACCTGAAATTAAAGAAAACAAAGATTATTTATAAAATTCTTCTATACTTCAAGTCCTCATAACCAGATTCTTTTCAATCTACAAACAGTTATGTTATAAGAGAAAAATTACAAATTAATTTAGGTAGAAGAGAATGTGTATAAATAAATAAATGACAGAATATAGTCCAAGATAAAATAAAGTTTGAAGAAAGGAAACTTACTGTCATCTTTTTCAGATTTGTCCTGTGATATAATGAAGTCACACCACAATGCCTAAAATCAAAACAAGTATGTTTACTAAAAAAAGAAACTGGTATTCAGTAATTTTTTTTTCCTTTCCTCTCAAAGACTTTCATTTGTAAAATTAAAAAAAAGAAACTCTCCTGTATAATCATTTAGGATGAAACTTTATTATCTCTATTTTGTCCCCCAAACAAATCTTTATCTTAAAGTCTATGTATTCTGTACCCTAATTAAGGTCCTAGAAATCACAATAAATACACTGACAAGATACACTCTTATACAACTCTTCAGTTCCCAAAGATAGTGTTTGGGATGTACTCAGAGCAATAATTAATTAAAAGTGTTGCCTTTCTTTTTAAAAAATAATTAATCCTTCTCCCAACGTCTCCCCCCAAGAAACAATTTTGCTTAAAAAGGAAAAAAAAAACCTTATAACTAATATGCATTATCCAGCAAAAATAGTTCCTACACTGACCATGTCCAAAAAAATGTATACCTCACTCTGCATTTTAAATCCATCACATCTCTGGCAAGAGACGAGTTGGCCTTCTTTCTTAAAAAGCAAAGAGGAAAAACAAGCAATACAATGTATGGCACAGTGGATCAACAGTTTGCCAGATGAGGTGAACATCTGGCTTCTAGATATTTGCTGGTTGAGTGACCAAGATAAGTTACAGCAATCCAATGTCCAAGAGACTGTCTAAAGCCTACATGCTTACACCATAAAAATGCTGATCTGCACAAAGAGAAAAAGTACCTCACCGGACCTCTCTAAATCAATACAATCATGGATCCACTCAATGAATAAATAAATCTAAGAAAATCATATAGACCATCACTAGTATAAAATACTTGGAAAGTGAGGAAAAAATAGGTAAAGAAAAAATAGTAAAGTAAAATTCTTGTTAGAAATGAATGCTATAAGAAAACATAATTATATTTGCAAAAGAGTGTTAATGAAAGAGAGGGGAGAAGGAAAAGAATAAGCAACTACACAGTGCTCAGTCTATGCCAGGTGCTGTGCTAAACACTTTGTACAAATATTAGCTCATTTGACCCTCACAACAACCCTGTAAGGTAGGTGCTGTTATTATCTTCATCTAACAATTGAAAAAACTAAGTCAAACCAATTTTATCTGTGTAAAAAAATACTAATGTGGAAACTCACTTCACCAATATAGATAAGCAACCCACCTATAACTTAGAAGCTATATCCTAGGAAGTTGACTGAGGCATATTCAGATCAAGTGACTTGCCCAATCACAGCTAAAAAACATGAGAGGTAAGAATTGAATCCAGGTTTTCTCAATTCTAAGCCCAATACTAATCTACTGTCACTGTTAGTCAGTCATGTCTAACTCTTTGTGACCCCATTTGGGGTTTTCTTGGCAAAGATGCTGGAGTGGTTTGCCATTTCCTTCTCTAGCTCATTTTATAGATGAGACAAACAGGGTTAAGGGACTTGCCCAGGGCCACAAAGCTAGTAAGTGTCTGAGGTGGGACTTGAATTCAGGAACTCTGGCCCAGCACTTTATGCAGTATGGTACCACCTTGCTGCCCTTTAACCTGCTGAGTTAAGTTCAATTCCAAAGGAAGAAACTTCACAAAATTTTATAGCTGGGAAAAGACTTCACAATTATCTAGTTCAAACTCCTCATTTTGCAGATTAAGAACTGATTCCCTGAGGAGTGCTTAAGATCTGAAAGCTAGTCCTAGTCAGAAATAAGAGGTGAATCCATGTCTCCTGAAATCTGCAGAGCTAAATAAGAGAATCACAAGAATCCTGTCATCAAATTACAAACTGAAAAGATATTAGGGGTTATAATAAAAAGATAAAGCATCACCATGGATAAAGCCATTTTTTTTTTTAAAAACCAAGACTAATGCTTATCTTTTGTATTTCTGGAAGTCCATTTAAAATTTTATCGAAAAGAGGAAAAAAAATTAAACAATACTAGAACCTTTGTAAGAAATTTGTATCCTCTATAAACACACAAAAAGAAGTGTAAATAAGACATAATATAAAACAAAATAATATAGATAACCTTTTATCAGTAGCACACATTAAAATTCGTAGCTGCTAGAATTCCTAAACTATATAAAATATCATGCCCTATACATTTTGTATTATTACTGTTACATAAATATGAAGAAAATTAAAAATTTGCTGAGGCAGGGTTTAAACAATAAGTGGTAAGTGATAAAACTTAAATAATTTCTAACCTGAATAACAGGACTATCCACTGTAAAAGCTTTATAAACAGTAGAAGCCTGACTTTTACTTCCTTTGCTCCAGATGACCATATTACCAGCCACATACAATTCTTCATCATATTCTACCTCTTCTCCAACATCACTTACACCTTTCCTTAAATGCCAGCTTTCCTGAAAAGAGATTTAGAAAATGGTTATAAATTCTTCTCAAATACTACCTTTAAAAATCTGTCCCATTTGACTCACTAATTAACAGAGTAAAAATACTCTTAAGACTAACTACTACAAACTAGCACAAAATTCTTAGCAAGAAAGACAAAAATTGTGGACATAAACCCTAATATTTTAGCTATACCATACAAGAAACTTTATGAGGAGGAACTTGAGATTTTACTCATACTAAGCTTTTTTAACATGTATCTAGGGCTCTGCTAAACAAAAAAAATAAATATAGAAAAAATACTGCCCAGACCCATCATCTGTCCAGACCAGAAACATGCAGGGAAACCGCAGAAAAATAATTTATATGCAACGATGTTGATATTTTTCTTGTCTCTTTTAATAAAGTTTAAGATTTTTGACAGCCAAGATCATGTCCAATTTTTCTTCCATTTCCCCTTAAATAATTAGTATGGTACTATATAATGTATCTCAGATATTTGCTGCATGAGTGTGCATGATAATCAACTGAATATGACTTGGTGAAAAGCATAATCATAACCAATCAAAATACTGAGAAGTTTGACTTCTGGGATACAAATGGAAAAAGAAGACTAAATCTAAGTCTAGAGTTCTTTAACCTGCTTTGTGTCATGGATCCCTTTGGCGGTTCCATGGAAAATATGGACCCTCTTCTCAGAATGTTTTAAATGAACAAAGCAAAACATAGTGTTACAAAAGAAAACTAATGTATTTATCACAATTTTTTTAAAACAAGTTCAGAAACATCAGATTAAGAGCTCCTGATTTAAGGGAGGTTTTTAATCTCCTATTTCTTAATAAAATGTCTTATCACTAGATCTAATAATTTCTGTCCTAGAAATTGCATGTCATTTCTCAGTTTGCATGCAGGTTACCTTGGGTAATTATATTATTCTAGTTTTCCAAAATATAACTGGAAATTTAATAGAACCTTCTGTTTTTCATGGATTGTAACCTCCTGAAGGGATCCCACCAAACCAGCAGCTCCATCAGAAGACCACAGCTCAGATGCAGGCTGCAGCTGCCGAAGTTGAAGATTCAGCGCGTTAGGGTGGTGCTTGCAGTGATCACGGCCAAAAGGAACAAACTCCTGCAAATCCCCTGCTGCAATCATCGTTACCTTCTCTTCATAGATGTTCGACATGGGTTCCAAATATCAACATTATTTCTGCATTAAAATAAAAGATATGTCAGTCAATTTGCAGAATTGAAGATAAACAAAAATACCACAAAGATTATGCAGAATACTTATGGATCATAATTGTGTGAATACACACACACACATATGAGCATATATAGATCTGATTCTCACAGTCTTCTAAAAAGCAACTTATTGATTCTTTACCTACAAGGAAAGCCAGGTCCAGAGACTGACTTTTCTGTAGTAGCAAAGACTAGAACGTCCACCTCAGGACCCCTGGCCTAGAGTTTTCTTTGAACTGAAAGTACATTCAATTGGTAAACAGTTGTAGACTAAACAAACATATAGTATGGATTCTCTTGGTCTACTCAAGATTTTATCAGTGTAGGAACTCCTAGGATGGAAACTTTCTGTATTGATAAACATGAGAAACTCATCTTTATTTTCTAGTCTTAGACCAGTGCTTAGAACACTTGAAGGTATAGTGACTTACTAGTGGTCTCACAGGATATATCAAAGACAAGGATTGAAACCAGGTCTTCCAGACTCATATGCTGACCCCTCTATTCACTATGCCTATTCACTAGCGACTTTTTCCTCTGCTTTATGGTTCCATTAAATTAAACAGGTTTTATAAAAGCTCTTCTATAATAGCTGACATTTATAAAGCACTATGGAATAATTTCCTCACAAGCACCCTTATAGGTACTATCACTATACATGTGGCAAGTAAAGAAAGAGGCTGAGATTGAAATGATTTGCCCACAGGCACAAGATATTAAGTGGCAAAGCCTAAATTTGAACTAGATCTTCTTCTAAGTTCAAGTACAGTATTCTTCTACACATGCATAGTCTCATTTTTTTCTCTGGGGTTTAGAATTTTACAAGATATGTAGAATACATTTATTTAAAGTCCACAGGCTAACTTTATCTGCACCAAAAATGTGACTAGTGATTTGTTGAGAACTGCCAAAAATTAACAAAAAAACTACAGCTTCCAGTTGATAAAACTGTACTAATCAGAATGATTAAGTATCAAGTAATCTGTTGATATTTGAATATAATTCAGCTGTGCTTTATTTGTCCCCCTTCCCCTTTCCCTAAGGATAGAAGAAATAAAGCAATCAAATTTACTGACTACAAAAGCTTTTGATAAAGTTTACCTTTATATAGCTAGCAATCTCATTTAGACACACTAGTACAGCCAATTCTCTACCAGTGTAAAGGGTAGGGAAGCAAAGCACAGTTAACTCAAAACAAGTGCTAAACTTAAAATCACTTAAGATTAGGTTTGGAAAGTGATTTTGCTCCCAACAAATTTATTTTCCTATTTTTTTTTTGTTAGGACAATCTATTGTAGCATAGTTTATTTCACAGTTTCTGACTGTGTCAAATAACGTCCCTCAAAACATTAAGTATATTCAGTAAAATGTTGGTATCATATAGTCCATAAGATGGGTGACTCCTTCCCAACAACTGCAACATGAATCCAGTATTAAGCTAAATTACATTCCAAAAATACACACCAAGTGAGGACAGGAAAAAAATGACAGGGAGTCACTAAAAATAGTATATAAAATATATCATTCAGATAATGTGGAGTTTTCTGTGTACAATGCAAATAAGATTTTGACAATCACCAAATAACCTACATAAACTCCTTGACAATCCCACCAAAAATGTTGAGGCCATTTTTCCCTTAGGTAATGTGTTGTACTGCACAGACAGAACCAAATAAAATCCTCTAAGTGAAGAAAATATCGTATTCTCAATTCAAAGTACAGTTATCTCTTCCCCAGTGACTTTTTCCATTGCAATTTTGACATATCTTGGTTTGGCATAAGAAATTAAATGGGGATTTGGAGGGAGTTTTGCAGAAGCCTCAGATGACATGAGAAGACCAGCAGACAACACAGAAAAAGTTTAGAAACTCAGAATGCATAAAATAAATATATAGTATTGTATAATACCAAAATATTTTATCTTCGAGTACCATAATAATTCAGATTTCTTTCTTTTATGAAGGGAGGGCCAAAAAGTTTTATGTGATTTTCCAGATTGCAGGGGTGCCATGCCCCTAACTCCAGGATGTGGAAGGATAACTGCAAATTATCTATCTACTCAAACTAAGAGGCATTGTGGATCAAGAAGTAGCCTTGGAGTCAAAAAGACTAGGATCCAAATCTTGCCTGACACATAAATTTCAACACATTTATTATATACTTTGCATGTGCCAGGCACTATATTAAATGCTAGGGATAGGAATACAAGCAAAAGGACAGTTCCTGTCCTCAAGGAGTTTACATTCTAATGGACAATAACACATAATGATGTGCTAACAAGCAGGTGAAAAGGGTATCCATGTGGGAGGCATCATGGCGTCTACAGAGAATCAAGGATGGTTGGTCTGGGTCCCTCCTCAAGCTCCAGAAGAATTCCCTAACAGAAGAGAAAGGGAGCTGCAGGGGCAGAAGGAAAAGGCAGCTGAAGCGTGGTGGCAAAATGTGGAAGGAGAAGCTTGGCTGCATCAAATATCTCATAGTTTTATGTTTATGGTTTGCACAGCACTTTATAATCTCAACTGACCACATTTTATGTGTGACCATAGACAAATCACAGGTAGTGAATTATATACAAATTGCCTTCCTCCACTAATGCAGGGAATTTCCATGCCAGGAATTCCCTGAGGTCTGCATTTTAACTCAATCTATTCTAACTTGTTCTGGAGTTCAATAATATTGACCAAATTGGGGAACAGGCTTAAATTTGATTTCTGATTTAGTCCCTGACAACCTTGGACTGGATCAGGGATTCTTTTTAATGTCATGGACACCCTTGGCAGACTGATGACATCTAAGGATGCCTTCTCAGAATGATTTTAAGAGCATAAAAGAAGATGCATAGGCTTACAAAAGAAATCAAATACAGTTAACAAAATATTAAAAAAAAAAAAGTTCACAGACCCTAGGTTAAGATTTCCTGGTTTAGATCTCTTCCAGCTCTAAACTTATGATCCTATGGGGAAAAAAAAGGCAGCAGATAGGTAGAGACATTTTCAAATGGGCCTATCTTCAGCATTTTAGTGTATTTAAATGAAATTTAGCACGAATCAAGGTTATAAAATAGTTCTGATTGCACTGAATAAGGTACAAAGTGAACAAAAACCATGAGTCAAAATTTAGAAAATTTAACCAAAGTTAAAATGCTCATTCTTATCACATTAGCAATAAGGTACTGATACTGGGGTACTAAACAATCCTCCCCTTCAAAATAAAACATTTTAAGAGATTTGGGGGTGAGGTGGGAATACAATGTAATATATACAATACAAAGAAACATGATAGGTTTGACATAGACATTTTCAATACTACTGAATAGTGCTCCTCCATTAAAAAAAAACTTGCATGTTCAAATGAGATGTACTTTAAAGTGTTTTGCAGACCTCAAAGCACTACAAAGCTGTTAGCTATTATTACAAATTCAAGAACTGTCTATGGTAAAATCAGAAAGTGATTATAAGTCAGATTATAAATGAAAGAACCTACTTTCTTATTAATTGCTGGGGAAAGAATTTTTTTATGTTACCAAGGTAGTTTCTGATCTAAGTAGGATGTAACCTGATGAACTGGTTATCAAAGCTACATCAATTTTCAAATAATCTTGAAAAAATTAGACAAACACACCCTCATACTTCAAAAGTTTGAAGGAAAATGTTAAGATTAAAACACCTTTCTCATAGCTTTTCATTATGATTACAAGTCAATGAAGCATTATGGAGCACGGATAAGAGTAGTGGACTTGAGGGCGACTTGGGGGCAACTTGGGGCCGGCTTGGCAGAGCAGTGAATAGAGCACCGGCCCTGGGATCAAGAGGACCTGAGTTCAAATGCGGCCTCAGACACTTAACACAAAAACTAGCCATGTGACCTTGGGGCAAGTCATTTAACCCCAACTGCCCTCCAAAAAGCAAAAGGAACAAAAACAAAAAAAGGAAAAATAAGTAGTGGACTTGGAATCAGGAAGACTTGGGTTCAAATGCTGAGGACCATACGTGAATTCAGTAAGAGGCACTACTATGGAGAAACATGCTCCATAGTAGCACTGTAGTAAATGCGCTGAGCACCGGTAGAGAGAGGTCTCACCTCCCGCTTAACTAGAAAGTCATAGGAACTCTTTCAGCCTCAGTTTCCCCATCTCTAAAATGGGGCTAATAACAACACTTATCTCCGAGTTATTGCGAGGACTGGATAATAACTTGTAAAGGTATATGAAGAGATAGTCCTATCTTTATCTCTCTCTGTACACATTTACACACATATCTACAGATATTTTTTCCTCTCTCACTAGAAGGGAGAACACCAGCGCATTTCCTGCATGGAGATAAAGGGGGCGGAAAGACACCAACCTGTGCCAAGGAGGCAGGAGATGGGGTGTCTGGGCTGAGGTCAGTTTGGTTTGATTGAATAGTGCTTGAAAACTGAAAAAAATACTCATGCCAAATCCATGCTTGCGTATGTACATCATATCTTTATCAACATATGGAATTTCCGTGATCCTGTGACCGAACCAACAGCTACGTGTAGAGGAGGCGGAACTGCTGGAGGGGGAGGGGTGCCTCTGGGGGTCACTACTGAAGAAGGGGAGAGGAACTTCCAGAGGCACTGAAGAGGGGGCAGGCTGGACACGTAGTTGTGGCAAGTTTCTCCCCTGCAACCTCCACACGCACTGGCTGGGAAAACACCTGCCTGCACATACCACCTCCCCCCAAAAAACTTAAAACAATTCAGGGCAAGGCCCGGGTTCCTCCCACGAGGCAACACTCGCCTTGACTGCTTCAAGGGGCGAAGCAGGGCAGTCCACGGAGCCTCTGCTCCGAGAGACCCAGTGCCCTCCACCCCCGAAGCCAAATAAATGGCGGGGCCGTGGCCGTCGGGGTGAAAGAGGTCTGGCGGGAGCGCCGAGGCGAGCACCGGGCACTGGGAGGAAGGGGAAGACGCAGGGGGGCACCCAGGCCAGACCCAGCGGAGGGGTGGCCCCGGAACCTTCTGGGGGGCGCGCCCACCTGAGTGACCCAGGAAACGTCGGGCGCTGCCCCTGCTGTTCCCCGGAGACGCGGGGACCGGGGCGAAGACGGGATCGGGCAAGCGGAGCGATGCGTCGCGGTGACTCCTCGGCCGCTACAACTTCTCATGCCCTCCCCCTCTCCCTTCCGAGCTGCGGAGGAAGCGGTGGCGGTAACGGAGAAGGCGGGAGGACGACGCGGTGCTTCTCGTATCCGGGAGGGCTGAAGACCGAGCAGGCGGGCGCGCGAGCAGCTTGGGTGAGAGGTTCAAATGGGCGCGGCCATCTTGGATGTCCCGTCATGCCCCGCGCCCAGGAGGGGCGGGATCCTATGAGGAGGCTCCGCCCCTGTCTTTGCCCTCTGCGTCGCGTCTTGAGCCCCCTAGATCTGCCTAAGCAGAGAACAGGAGGGACCCAGCGAGCGAATGAGAGAGAAGGAGGGCGGGGGGCACACCCGGGCCGCTTGGACTGAGGCTCCTCGGCATCCTGCCAGAGTCCCGGTCCTCATACGCGGACCCTGAAAGAAAAAGAAAATTGCGAAAGTGATACTCTGCTCTGCACTGGGAAGCAGCCCCTTGGTCTTTTCGCTTCTTTGCATTTGTTGGGGGGTTGTTGTGATTGGTTTTCATTTAAATGAAAACTAGCTTCACACAGATCTCTTACCTTCTTTTGAAGCTCTTAAGACCGTCATAAACTGGCTCCAGTGTTACCCTCCTTCAAGCCCACCTTCGGTCCAACCAGCTGGCCTCACCCCGACACCCCATCTCCTGCCTCCCTGGCACAGGCTGTGTGTCTCCGCCTCACTCCTTTCAGGGAATGATTTCCCTCCCTCTCCTCTGCCTCTTAAAATCCCTTTTTCCCCCTCGGAGTTCAGCTAGAGCAGCATCTTTTCCATAAGGCCTTTCCTGAACCCCTCTGCTTCACGTTACTCCCCTCCCACCATGCCCTCATTGCCTTACACTTATCTATATACACTTAATTTGTATCTGCTTTTATGTGGACCAGCTCTCTCTTCTTGTAGAATGTAAGCTTCCGGAGGATAAGGACTGCTGCATTTATTTCTTTGTATCCCCAGTGTCTGGCTTCCTTCAAGACCCAGTTCAAGGACCATCTTCAGCATTAGGCTCTTATGCCTCAAGGTCTGATATGATAGAATTAATTCCAGAGAGCAAAGAACTAGAAATCGGCCAACTACAAATCAGAGACTTATTTATTGTTTTGTTGATTTTCTAGACTGTAGACTAAATGTTAATAATGTAAATTTAAAAATGTGTTCTGAGTATGTTTTTCCAAAGAATTGGTTGTTAAAAACATTTTCCAGTACAACCTTGCTCCTTTCTGTGTTGTATGAATTTTGCAGGCTTTTGTTTTGTTTTGTTTTGTTTTTACAAATTGAAGGTTTGTGGCAACTCTGCATATAGTAAGTCTATTGGTACCACAATTCCAACAGCGTATCCTTAAATTGTGTTGTCTATGTCACATTTTGGTAATTCTCACAATTATTTCAAACTTTTTCATTATTGGTACATCTATTATGGTGATCTGTAACCAGTGATCTTCGATGCTGCTATTGTAATTGTTTTGGGATACCAAAATCACACCCATATAAATATATGAACTTAATTGATAAATGTTGTGTGTGCTTTGACAGCTCCAGTGACCTTTCTCCCTTCTCCCTAACTGTCCTCCCTATTCCATGAGAAGCATTGTTGAACAGTATTGAAGAATATTACATAAACTTAATCTTTTGTGAAAGGAAGAGTAAATCAATGTGGCAAACTTCATTGATTTAGTTTAAGAAATTGCCCACAGCCACCCTTAGTCTTCAGCAGCCATCAACATCAAGGCAAGACCCTTCACCAGCAAAAAGATTATATGACTCACTGAAGACTCAGAGGATGGCTAGTATTTTTTAACTATAAAGAATTTTTTAACTAAGGCATGTACATTTTTTGAAGCAATATTATTGCATACTTAATAGATGTAATGGTAATGTAATTTGAATTTGAAGACCACTTTTTATATTGGCAAGTAAGCAGGTACTTAGCACCTTGTTTCAAGTTAAGCAAAGGTAACAGATAACTTAGCACTTAGTAATTGATCAGGCCTCTGTTGGGAAAACAGAAGGTATGAACTCCTGTCTCCTGTTACTGATGTAACAGGAAGGGGTTGGCTGAAACAAGAAGCAAATGCTGTGTGTATATAAGGAAAGCCCCAGGAAGGCACAGTCAGAATTTCTTGGGACCAGCACCTGGAGGCAGAGCAGCTACAGAGGAGAAATGAGAATGGAGAACTGAGTCAGAATTTACTGAGAACTTGTGGTGGCAGAGCTTCTTCTGAAGAGGAGGCCAGGAGTTCCCCCTTTCTTCCCCCCCCTCCCTCCCCAGGCTAGATAAGGTGATTCTGAATTTTTTAATGGGCTGCAGAAGACTGAGGAAGCATGACCGGGACTTTGTTTGTGACTTGGTTGGGCCTTGAATTCCCGGGAACAGAAATTGTGAAGGATTTGAAATGGACTGGACCCTGTGAACTTCAGTGTGAAGCAGGACTTACATGGAGAGCAGGACAAGGAACTGGGAGCTGTCTGCCTTTGAATCCAGGTGACTGGTGGATTCAGGTAGGAGTTGCCTTCTTCCAGTCAAGATGAAAAGACCTCTCTGTGGGTACTGAGTAGTGATGAAATTGTAGTTTACTAGTGACATAGGGGTGGATGGTCTGTGTATTTTCTAATGATTGTACTTAGTGATTAATGATACTTAGTAATTGATTGCTGAATAAGTGACTGATTGAGTTAACTTAGTGTGCCACCCCTCCACCCCAATGGAAGACTTTGACTATTGTACTTTGAGATGATTGTTCTTTGTTCAAAACTTTGTGACCACTATGATGGAAACTATGTGGCCATTTTAATGATAAGCTGTTGTGAATACTATATTGTGATTTTCTGTGATAAGTTGTAATGTTGTGAATGCTATACCTTGATTTTCTGTGAATGTTTTGCTTTGATTTGTTATGGAATAGAGTGTTCACTATACTGTGTAATCAGAACCTTAAAAGCTGTTCACAGTAGCATTCTTCTGGAAAGCTGCTCATGCATGGCATTACAATAGACTAAGGTATAGTGTAAACATAACTTTTATATGCACTGGAAAATTTAAAAAATTGGTGCAATTCACTTTATTGTGATATTTGCTTTAAGTTGTGGGGGGATTGGGAACCAAACCCACAATATCTCTGAGGTATACAGTAATGTTATTGGGATTTAAGATCTTCCCAGCCACTAATAGGCCTCACCTAGAGCCCATTAAGGGAAGCTTGCTTAGGGGAGGCTTGCTTGTAGAAAGGTTTTCACCTTTTGCTAATTTCTAATTAGGCATTGAGTCAGTTGTGATGCCTTCTGGCTTTGAGAAGTGTATATATATTCAGAGTTGGTATTTTGCTTTGGGGCCTTGCTTATGAGAAGGATCTGGTGATTCTCTGATTGAGATTCTGAGTGGTTGTAAGTTCAGAGTTCTCTGATTGCTCAGATGTAAAGGCTTTCTCAGTCCAGGGATGTATGTAAAGTGTATAACAATATTACTTTGATTCAAAGGCAGTCAGAGCCCTGTCTATTGGTCTTTGTTTCTCTGCTTATATTTTCTCTATTTGTATTTTCTCTGAAGTTCAGGGTGCTGACTTTTCCCCTGAGCTAGTGAAGGTAATTAAAAAAATATTGTTGACCCCTTAAACAGCTGTCTTTCCTAGTAAAGCAGATCTAAGAACCTGTGTTAGCAACCATACTGGGTATGCCAGTGTGGTTGCCACTACATATACCTGTAGAGCTAACAATTCCTACCAAAGGGTGGACTGACCACAAAAACTTGTAGCATGTGTAGTTCTCCCCTCTGACACAGGGAAGAAAGTTTTCCCACAAGCTGATATAGCAGCAAGCACCCTAGTATCCCCAGGGTGGCTGCCAACCCAGGTTCTTAGATCTTCTTTTCTAAAGGAAAACAACTCAAAATGGGTTAACAATCTTGCTTTAATCAAACATATGTCATTTTCCTAGTTTGGGGGAAAAGGTCAGCACCCTGAACTTCAGAGAATACAAGCAGAAGTTACAAGCAGGCAGAGAAACATTTCAGCAGACAGGCTACCAGCTGTCTGACCATTACATCCATACCTAGTCACAGTTACCAGAGAGGGAAGCACCAACATCTGGGTTTTCAAAGCCAGGGGGTTCAACGACTGCCCAGAGTCTCATCTAGTCAAATCATACAACTCTTCTCAAAGTGAGCCCCAAAGCAAAGCCTCACATCAGGGTATATATAGCCTTCTTCTGGATCAGAGAATGTCACAACCCTCTTGACCCACTGCCTAATCACACAGCACCAAGGTGTGGCATGCGTGAAAACCAAGCCTCCTGCCACAAGCTCCATGTGACCACATTCACCCTATTAGGGGGCAGAGTATATTTTCAAATCAAAGAAGGTTCTCAGAGTCATTTAAGCCTATCAAAGGGCCTAGGGGCAGGGAAGATCTTAAATTCCCATCCCCGTAACAGCTGACAGCAAGAGTTTGGGGCAGGCAGCACTAGGAGAATGAAGAAAAAAAGAAGAGACCGCAGATATCCCATGGCAACAACCAAGCTATGGAATCAGCTACATCTGCAGATATCTGGACATCTGTTGTTCCATTCTTTAGAACGGATTGTAGAATGGGGAGTGGGGTTGAGCTACTCTAATATGGGAGATGACATCTAAGTGAACAACCTGAGAGTAGTGTGACTGTGTTATCATAGACACTTGCTCAGGTAGCAGGATTCCTGAGAGAAACAAGTCAGGTGGGAGAAATGAAAGGGTGGGGCCTACCCCACTCTGGCCTTCCACTTCAGTATGTTTCTAAGATTTTTTCTGTTAAAGAAGAGAGTTGCCAAAATATATTATTAATCATAAATACATATGGTTGATCTAGTCCTGATGTTTCCTGAATTTCCCCCCTCCTCCAACCTTTTTATTTTTTTTCTCAGCATGAGGATGCAATGGGAGCCACCCAGGAAAGAGGGATCTTTCATAGAACAAAACTGGGAGCTCAGCCCCACTCCCAACCCCCCCCCCCCCCACACACACACACAACCTATTATTATAGAGTTTTGCTATCTAACTGGATCCATAAGAAAAAGATATTTTCTAATTACCTTTTACAGGCAGAATTACCAAGAATGTAGGCCATAGAGAGATGTGAGTCTCTCTGTCTCTTCTTCCTCACCCTCTCCCCAATCCTGCCTCTGAGCAGCCTATCAAAGTGGACAGAGTACTAACCCTGTAATCAGGAAGACTCATCTTCCTGAGTTCAATTTTTTTTTTAAAGCAATCGGGGTTAAGTAACTTGCTCAAGGTTACACGGCCAGTTATTTCTGGGTGTGTTGCTAAGTATCAGAGCCTGGATTCGATCCCCAGGTCATCCCAACACTGGAGCTGGTGCTCTTACTTGCTGAGCCACCTGGCCGCCCCTCCTATGTTCAATTCTGACTTCAGATCCTTCCTAGTTGTGTGACCCTGGGCAAGTCATTTGACTCTGTCTTACTTTCCTCATCTGTAAAGTTGGAGATAGAAGGAAATGACAAACCACTCCAGTATCTTTGCAAAGAAAACCCCAAATGCAGTCACAAAAAGTCACACACAATTGAATAACAACATTTTCAGGTAAAAAATTTGTAAAGATGTTCATTGTTTCTCTCTCTGTCTCTCTCTCTGTCTCTCTCACACACACACACACACACACACACACACACACACACACACACACACTCCTGACGTTTGCTTTTCTCTCAGAGTGTTTATAAGGTTTCAAATTATAATTTATGCTAGACTGAAAAATAAGTGTGGGAGAGGGGAGAGAAACTGGTTTTTTACTCAGTGAACTTTTCACAGACAGACTTCCCAAGGTCCTTTGTTCTTTTCCTAATAGCAGGTTAACTCAACACACATTTAACTCAACACACAACACAAATTTAAACAAATAAAAAAAATCATTAGAGCTTTATGTACATTTGCATTTTTAAATTTTAATGCATTTTGCATTTTAAATTTATTTTTATAAACAAATATCTCCTCTACTTCCTCATCCATTGAACTATTTTAATAAAACCTTAATATTTTCTATTGCAAAAAGTTATAATTTTATTTCTTCCTTGACTATGCTAATTTTCTTACTTTCTCTTTATCATCTTATTATTGTCAGAGCAGTTTTTTCTAGCATTTTGTTAAATAGTAATAGTAATTTTGTTAAATAAATAATGAACATCCGTGCTTTACCCCTAATCTTATTGGAAAGGCCTCTAACTTTTCTCCATTATATACAGTATTTCTCTTGGTTTTAAATAGATATTATTGACTGTATTGAGGATACATTTATTTATATCTATGCTTTCTAGTATGATTTTGGGGGGGATTATTTTTTTAGGAATGGGAGTTGGATTTCTCATAAACCTCATCAGCATCTATTGATAAAAATCATGCTTTTTAAATTTTTTGTATTATTAATATGGTTTATTAATATTATAGTGCTCCTTAAAGAGAATCCTACATTCCTGACATAAGTTGAACTTGGTCATGTACATAATATTTCTAATGTTTTGTTATAGTTTTTTTGCTAATATTTTATTTAAAAATTTTGCATCAGGGTGGCTAGGTGGTGAAGTGAATAGAGCATTGGCCCTGGAGTCAAGAGGATCTGAGTTCAAATCTGGCCTCAGACACTTAACACAAAAACTAGCCGTGTGATCTTGGGCAAGTCACTTAACCCCAATTGCCCTCCAAAAAATTTTTGCATCAATATTCATGTGGGATAGTAGTCAATAGTTTTCTACCACTGATTTGTCCCTCTCAGGTTTAAGAATCGAAATCACATGTTTTTAATTACAGAAAAGGATTAAAAGGATCCCATCTTTTACTATTTTTGCAAACAATTTACATAATATTGGAATTAATTGATCTGTGAATGTTTGCTAGGATTCACTTATATCTTATCCTTGAGTTTTTTGTCTTTAGGAGTTCATTTGTAGCTTAATCAATTCATTTTTTCTCATGCTAGGTTATTTAAGTAATTTATTCCATTAATCTATGTAGTTTATATTTTGATAAATATTCATCCATTTCTTTTAAGTTATCAGTTTTGTTGAAATATA
The DNA here is from genome assembly GCF_028583685.1 of Petaurus breviceps papuanus. Taxonomy (NCBI): domain Eukaryota; kingdom Metazoa; phylum Chordata; class Mammalia; order Diprotodontia; family Petauridae; genus Petaurus; species Petaurus breviceps. The sequence continues at coordinate 21,699,304 of NW_027187378.1, read as the reverse complement.
ACTGGGAAAAATTTCAGATGATTTTCTTTATTTCTTCAATTGCATTGAATTCTACCTTTTCATTTTCAACATGAGCAACTTTCTTTTCCTCTTTTTTTAAAAATCAAATTAAGTGTTTGCATAATTTTTAAAAAGCTCAAATTTTCAATTTGATGATGCTTTTTATTTCCATTTTATTCATCTTTCCTTTGATTTTTCAGAATTTTTTCTCTGATATTTAGTTAGTACGTTTTGATTAGTTTTTGTTCCAGTCTTTTTTTATTTCAGGCCCAATTCATTGATTTGTTGTTTTTCTCTTGATGAAACTATTCAGAGACAGAAATTTCCCCCTGACAACTACTTTAGCTATAGCCTATAAATTTTGGTATGTTGTCTCATTGTTGAACTTTTTGGAGAAAGTTTTTTCTTCCTATAATTTGTCCTTTGACCCACCCATTCTTTAAAATTAATTTTTTTAACTAATTTTAAATCTTTCAAACACTTTACTGAGTATAATAATTTTTTCTGCATTGTGCTCAGTAAATGACATGTTTAGTATTTCTACTTTTTTGCATTTTTTTGGCATGGTCTTTATACTCCAACATATAGTCTTTTTTTTATAAAGGTACTATGTACAGACTAAAAATATGTCAGTTCCTTTCTGTCTCAATTCAGTAATTGCCAAAGATTTATCATCTCTAACTTTAAAAAATATATATTTTCTGGTCCTTGGTTTCTCTTTTGTCTATCTTTGGTTATATTTGTCTAAGTCTGAAGGAGGCATGTTGAGATCCCCCACTATTTTAGTTTTACTGTATTTCTTCTTGCAATTTAACATTCCTCTGAGATGCCATGCTATTTGGTAAAATATATCAAGTATTGATATTAATTCATGTTCTGTGGCATATTTAAGTACAATGTAGTTTCCTTGCTTATCTCTTTTTATCATGTCTATATTTTCTGTAGCCTCATCTGAACTCATGCTTGCTATGCCTGTTTTTGTTGTTGTTGTTCAGCTGAAGCATAATAGATTTCATTTCAACCACTCATTTTAACTTTATATGAATCTTTATGATTCAAGTGTCTTTCTTGTAAACAATATATTGTTGGATTCTATTTTCTCATCCATGTTACTGTCCTTTTCCTTTCTATGAGTTAGTTCATTCTATTTACTTTCACAGTTATGAAAGTTAATTGTATATTTCTATATATTCTAATAGTTTTTCCTCTCTTTATTCTTGCCAACCTTCTTTACTAATAAGGTGATAAAAGAGAGGGAATTTGCCTAATATTTGGGATCTGTGAATGAAATGGACTCTTTCTCCTCTGTTGCTCTTCTTTTCTTCCCCTATTCCTCTCCTTGATCCCAGGTATTTACTTTTTTTTCCTCGACTTTTAATACCTCTTCACATACTCTCCCCAACACTGGAGTTTGTTTTGCTTTGCCTGTCCTACCCTCCATCTTAAACTTCTCTTTGTTAGTCAATAAACATTTATTCATCTCTCCTTTGATCTTTCAGAATTGTATTAATCAACTTATTAATTATTGTATTATAATTAATTAACTACTTAATTAAAATATTAGGTTCTACTATGTAACAGGCACTGTGCTAAGTGTTGGGGATTTTTTAAAAAGGCCAAAGGCAGTACCTGTCCTCAGGGAGCTTACAATAATCTCTCCCTTCCCTTTCTGTGCCCTTTATTACCCTTTTGAGTTTAATGTATTTGTGTGTGTGTGTGTGTGTGTGTCTGTGTGTGTGTGTTCAATCTTCCTCTGTCCAGTAGAGATGAAAGTGAAATTCATGGAATGCCTGTTCCCTCCATGACTTCTGTGTTTAAATACTTATCTTATGCACCTCTACTATGTAATAATGTTTTTGTCCCCCTTTCCCTTATTTCCCAGTCCCTTCCATTTCTGTCTCCTTTCAATGACTATTAGAGATATTAGAATTCTGAGAAGACATTTCTTTTATTAAAGTATAAACAATTCATCCCAACATAGTCCTTTCCAATTGAAGAAATATGCGTGCCTTTCTATGTTTTTCTTGGCTTTTGCATGTCCACTTCAAAAATTTCTACTCAGTTTAGACTTTTTCATCAAGAATATATGGAAATCCTCTTTTTCATGATAAATCTAGCCTTTTGGGACATCATATTCCTATCTTCTCCTTTATAACAGTAGCTGTTAAGTCCTGTATAATCTTGCCTCTGGCTCCTTGAATTACCTTTTTTTTTCTTTTTGACTACTTTTAGTATTTTTTCTTTAACCTAGAATCTCTGGATTTTGGTTATGGTGTTCCTTGGAGAGTTCATTTAGGGGTTTCTTTCAGGAAGTATACAGTGGATTTTTTTTCTATTTTCACTTTTTCCTCTGGGTTCTAAGAATTTTCACTTATGATTTCTTCAAATATGGGAATCCACATTTTTATTTTTTATCATAATTTTCAGAGGGTCAATATTCTTAGATTTTTTGTTCTTGACCTATTTTGAAGGTCAATTATTTATTATATTTCTTACTTAAATTTTTTTTTCAATCTTTTCATTTTGTTTGAATGCTTGTTTTTTTGCTGTCACATTAAGTCTTTATTTTCTATTTGATCCATTCTAATTTACAGGGCCTTCAATTCTTGTATGAGGTTTCCCACCATCTTTTTTTTTTTTAATCAAGTCTTTGCCATTATTTCCTCCCTAGCTATTCTGTTTTGTATATCTTGTTTCATTTCTTCCAGGAACTCTTGTAATCCTTGAGGTTGGGATTTTTTTTTCTCTGAAGCTCCACTTGGTATTTTGTGGGACTACTCTTCTTCAGAGTTCACCCATTGGGCATCTTTCAATCCAAAATATTTCTTAATGTTCAGTGTTTTCTTTGGTTTACTCATATCTGCCACCTTATATTCTGAGTTGGGGGGCCTGAGATTTGGTCAAACTGTACTCCTACATCCCTAGATGATGTGGGCAGACCCTTCTTAGACCTTGAGTATTATGGCTAAGAATTAAGCTTTACAGGAATGATTTGGCCTTGTCTCCTATTATGGTTTAGACCCAGGCTTCCTAGATGCTGGGTTAGACTGGGGCTGCCTGGATGCTGCTCAGAACCCTAATTCTGCTGTGGTCTGGATCCTGTGTGGCATTGCCACTGAGACCTTTTTTCTCTTGCTGCTAAAGGGAACCCAGGTCACTGTATAGGATCTTTTTCTCTTTGTTGTAGGGCTCCGGAGCTGACCCTGTACTGAGATTTTTCCTTGAATCTCTAGGATCCCTCCCATACTGGTCTTTGCCTAGGGCCTTTCTTTTAACAAGGGGCATTGTGATCTTTAGAAGACTATCTCTTCTATGAGTTTTTTCCCCTAAAATGATCCTTACTTTGCTCTAGTGCTTGGCATAACTTTACTTGACGGAGCTGTGAAAGATCAATGAGATGTAAAAGGACTATGAAATGTACTATGTAGAAGAGGCATCTTTATTTACTATTATATACCTATGTCACTTCTTATGTCAGTGACCATAAATATATTCTCTAAAAAGATACTTGTTAAGTGTCCATACTAGTGCATAAAAGTATCTATAATGATTGATTTACAAATTGTTACCATTGATAAACTTAACGTTCTTTATTATCGTGTCACTTCCTTTTTTAAGATACCAGATATGGTTCCTGGCACCATCAATCTCACATTGCTTTTTTATTACACAATTTGAAATTGAGAAAGATTATTGTAAATGCTATGCTAGTGAGGGGGGGGGGGTTTGTTGTTTTTGCTTTTTTGGCGGGCAATTGGGGTTAAGCATGCCCAAGGTCACATGGCTAGTTTTTGTGTTAAGTTTCTGAGGCCATTTTTGAACTCAGATCCTCCTAACTCTAGGGCCAGTGCTCTATTCACTGCAACACTTAGCCGCCCCAACTAGTGTTTGTTAAAATGACCCTTTTGCAACCTTACCAATACTGTTGTTACTACTCTAAGATGTTGTCTAATTGATACTACTTAAAGATCTGAGTAGTATCTGAGTGTCTTTGCTGTCCAGGAGAGGTAAGTGAGATTTGCTTACTTTTTTTTAAAAAAAGAAAGCAACAGTTAGTTTCAGTCCAAAATATATACAAAGGCCTAGAAAAATTCCACTAATTGGTGCAGTTAGAAAAGCCATATTTCTTATGAAAGGAACCTAACTGAATCAACCCCAGACAGTTGGGAATGTTCCATGTCATAACAACTAGGGCAATACAGAAAAATTTCTCTTCTCATTGATGAATCAGGTTATTTAACAGACTGAGATACTCCAATGGGACAGAACAGTTCTGTGAGGTCTAGAATTCCTTGAATGATCAGATGTGAGCCTGACCTCAGGTATGAACTGACTAGGAAGTTCAAGGGATCAAGAATCACTCCTGACTTAGTCATGAAATTATGTTTGGAGGTTTTCAAAATGAGGATACAACCACTCATAATGTACCTTCCATACTTGTGGTCCCATTAAGGGAATCTGAGCCCTGACTCAGGGACCCTGGGAAGTTTGCCTGTGGGACTGAGTTCAGTGCATTGTGATGTATGGTAATTATACCCTTATGAGAACTTAGTTATTTCATAATAAGTGTTGCTGCAATAACACCAGATAGTTATTATAAAACAGTTAATTAGTGGACTTCCTGACCTTTAAAAGCCTCAGTTGGTTTTACTTTTACTTTTATTTTTTTTCTCAATTACATGTAAACAAAAATTTTTAACATTTGTTTTGTTAAATTTTGAGTTCCAGATTCTCTCCCTACTTTGATCTTCTTCCCCTCCTTGAGAAGGCAAGCAATTTGATATAGATTATTGTAGCAGCAAGCACCCCAGCACCCCCAGGGTGGCTGCCAACACAGGTTCTTAGATCTGCTTTTCTAAAGGAAAGCAACTCAAAATGGGTTAACAATCTTGCTTTAATCCATCAAACATATCATTTACCTAGTTCAGGGGAAAAAGTCAGCACCCCAAACTTCAGAGTATACAGAGGTTATAAGCAGAAATTAAAAGGAGACAGAGAAACAAACAGATCAAGCAGACAGGCCTCAACTGTCCAACCATTACATCCATTCCTAATCAGTTACCAGAGAGGGAAGCATCAACATCTGGGTTTTCAAAGCCAGGGGGCTCTCAACAGCTGCCCAGACTCTCTTCTGGTCAAATCACACAACACTTCTCAAAGTGAGCCCCAAAACAAAGCCTTACATCAGGGTTTATATAGCCTTCACTGGCTCAGAGAATGTAACAACCCTCTTGACCCACTGCCCAATCAAAAAGTATCTCCTTAAAAACAAGCCTCTTGCCACAGGCTCTTCCACCATGCAAGGCTGGATTCAAACAAAGAAATAAAGTTTTCTCACAATTTCTACCATTGAAAAAAAGTTTTCTCATGAAACAGAAATTGTACTAGACCCTTAATTGAATAGAAGGGGGAGTGAGCTAACTCCAGAATTGAGTCACAAGATAGAGTCAGTGTGGTTGTCAGTTCCCGCTACCACTTGGCTGTTTTAATCCTCTCAGTTCCCTCATTTTCCTCAAAGCTAGTACCAGATTGTTTTGGTGATTACTGTTTTATAATATGGTTTGAGATCAGTACTGCTAAACCACCTTCCTTCACATTTTTTTCATTTATTCCTCTGATATTCTTGCTCTTCCAGATAAATTTTGTTATGATTTTTTCCTAGCTCTATAATTTTTATTTTGATAATTTGATTAATATGGTCCTGAATAAGCAAATTAACTTAGGTAGAATTATCATTTTTGTTATATTAACTCAGTCTACCCATAAGCAATTAGTATTTCCCAAGTTGTTTAGATCTGCCTTCATTTGTGTGAAAATTGTCTTCTAATTGTGCTCATATAGTTCCTGGGTTTGTCTTGGCAAGTAGACTCCCAAGTATTTTATATTGTCTTCAGTTATTTAAATGGAATTTCTCTCTTTTCCTCTTGGACTTTGTTGGTATTATAAAGAAATGTTGAAAAAAAGAAAAGTAAAAAAAGAAATGATTTATATGGGTTTATTTTATATTCTGCAACTTTGCTAAAGTTGTTGATAATCTCAAGTAGTTTTTTTTTGTTGTTGTTGTTTATTCCCTAGGATTCTCTAAGTATTACATCATATCATATCATATACAAAGAATGATAGTTTTGTTTCCTCATTGCCTGGTCTAATTCCTTTGATTTCTTTTTGTTCTCTTATTACTATAGCTAGCATTTATAGTACAGTATTGAATAATAGTGGTGATAATAGGCATCCTTGCTTCACCCCTGATTTTATTAGGAAGGCTTCTAGCTTATCCCTACTACAGATAATGCTTGCTGATGGTAGCTTTAGATAAACACTACTTATTTTAAGGAAAGCTCCATTTATTCAAATGATTTCTGGTATTTTTAATAGGAATGCATATTGTAGTTTGTGAGAAGCTTTTTCTGCATCTATTGGGATAATCATATGATTTTTATTATTGATATGGTCAATTTATGCTAATAGTGTTCCTAATATTTTTTTTTTTTTTTACCAATCGGGGTTAAGTAACTTGCTCAAGGTTACACGGCCAGTTATTTCTGGGTGTGGTGCTGAGTATCTGAGCCCGGGATTCAATCCAGGTCATCCCGACACTGAAGCCGGTGTTCTTATTTGCTGAGCCACTTGGCCGCCCCTAAGCAATTGGGGTTAAGTAACTTGCTCAAGGTTACAGGTGTTTCTGGGTGGGTGCTAAGTGAGCCCGGGATTCGATCTCCAGGTCATCCTGACACTGGAGCCTGGTGATCTTACTTGCTGTGCTACCTGGCCACCTGGTATGAAAACCACCTGGTCATAGCATATTATCTTTGTGATATATTGCTATAATCTTCTTGCTAGTGTTTTATTTAAAATTTTTATACCAATTTTCATTAGGGAAATTTTTCTTTAGTTTTCATTCTCTGTTTTTGCTCTTTCTAGTTTAGGTATCAGCACCATATTTGTGTCACTAATTAACTTTCTCTGCATATTTTTCCAAATAATTTATATAGTATTGGAATTGATTATCTTTAAATATTTGGTAGCATTTGCTTGTGAATCCATCTGGTGCTAGGGATTTTTTTTCTTAGGGAGTTCATTGATGGCTTCTTCAATTTCTTTTCCTAAAATGGGGTTATTTAAAGTACTCTATTTCCTCTCTGCTAAGCTGGACAATTTGTATATTTGTAAATATTAAGCCATTTCACTTAGATTGTCAAATTTATTGGCATATAATTGGGAAAAATAGCTCTTATAATTGCTTTAATTTAATCTCCATTTCTAGTGAATTTACCCCTTTCATTTTATACTGGTACTTTTGTTTTCTTCTTTCTTTTTAAAAAATAAAATAAACCATCTATTTTATTGGTTTTTTCCCCCATAAAACCAGCTCCTAGTTATGTTTATTAGTTCAATGTTTTTCTTACTTTCAATATTGTAGATCTCCTGTTAGATATTCAGGATTTCCAATTTGGTATCTAATTGGGGCTTTTTAACTTGTTCTTTTTCTAGGTTTCCTAGTTGTATGCCCAATTCATTGGTGAGCTCTTGCTCTATTTTATTTAAACATTTAAAGAGATAAATTTGGCAGAGGCAGACCTGGAAGGGGCCTGATCAACTCAGAAGGCAAGTCTTCCCACCAACCACAAGGGCCACTACCAGGCCTATCACCAAAGGGCTGGGACTGGAAAGAGCAAGGTAAGAAGAAAATACAGGGGCCCCTGTCCTGGACAGCAAATACTCCTGAGGCTACCACTTCATAGCCCAGAAATTAAAAACAAATAAATAAATAAAGCCCCTATCATGACCTCCATAGACCAGGATGACAGAGCGAACCTCACCTGCTCCAAACCCCACCTCTGACCCTGAAAACATAGTAACTCTTGCCCCAGGGCAAAACCCTCTACGGTAAAGGCTTGGGATCCCTAGAGGAAGGGTTTGGCTAGGGCCCTTGCTCAAAATGGGTAGAAAGCAGACTACAAAGACAAAGACTCTGGAGTCCTACTATCCTCAGAGGGAGGAACCAAACTCAGAGGGAGACAATGTGGACTCCACACCCACAGCTGAAACATCAATAGGGAACGGGTCCCAAGCACAGAAGGCTCTCCTAGATGAGATCAAAAGGAACTTTGAAAACAAAATGAGAGAGATAGAAGACAAAATGAATAATTCTCTCAAAACCAAAATAGCAGAATTAGAAAAACATTATACTGAAGAAAACATCTCTCTAAAAAGAAAAGTGTATGATATGGAAAAGGAGCTCCAAAAATTAACCAAGGAAAATGATTTGCTTAAAACTAAAATCAACCAAATTGAAACAAATAAATCTATGAGGGATCAAGAACTAGTCAAACAAAGCAACAAGAATGAAAAATTAGAAAAAGAGGTAAAATACCTCAAAGAAAAAATAACTGACCTGGAAAACAGATCCAGGAGAGATAATCTGAGAATCGTAGGCCTACCAGAAAATCATGATGAAAAAATGAGCCTGGACAACATTCTCCAACAGCTCATTAAGGAAAACTGCCCTGAGATACTGTAGCAGCAAGCACCCCAAGCGTCCTCAGGGTTTGCAGCTACCACAGGTTCTTGGATCTGCTTTGTTAAAGGAAAGCAACTCAAAATGGGTTAACAAGCTTACTTTAATCAGTCAGACATATATCGTTTACCTTGTTCAGGGGAAAAAGGTCAGCACCCCGAACTTCAAAATATACAGACAGAATTATCAAGACATTAACAGATCAAGTAGACAGCTTTCCAAACTGTCCAACCATTACATCCATACCCAGTCAACATCTGGGTTTCCACATCTGGGTTTTTCAAAGCCGGGGGACTCTCAACAATGGCTTCCCAGAATTCAGATCAAATCACAGAACACTTCTCAAAGTGAGTCCCAAAACAAAGCTACACATCAGGGCTTATATAGCCTTCTCCTGGCTCAGAGAATGTAACAACCTTATTGACTCACTGGCCAATCAAGAAGTATCTACTGAAAAACAAGCCTCCCACCCCAGGCTTCTGGTGCACTTTAGCCTAGGGGCAGGGAAGATCTTTAAATTTTACATTTGCATTACAAATACTAGAACCTGAGGGTAAAATAGAAATCAAGAGAATCCACCAGACACCTGCTGAAAGAGATCCCAAACTGAAAAGTCCTCAAAATGTTGTGGCCAAACTCCAGAACTACCAGATAAAAGAGAAAATACTTCAAGCAGCCAGAAAGAAACAATTCAAATATCAAGGGTCCACAGTGAGGATCGCACAGGATTTGGCAGCCTCTACACTGATAGATCGGAGGCAGTGGAATACAATTTTCTGGAAGGCAAAAGAGCTCAGGTTACAAACAAGGATCACATACCCAGTGAGACTGAGCATATTCTTCCAGGCAAAGAGATGGTCATTCAACGATATAACAAAGTCCCAAACCTTCTTGATAAAAAAGCCAGAACTCAATGTAAAATTCAACTTCCAATTATGAGATGCAACAGTGACGTAGAAAGGTAAACAAGGAAAACACACATACACACCCTGCTATTTGATAAGAGCAAACTGGTTATAGACAAGTAGAGGGTATGAGTATAAAATACACAAAATGACGATTTTTTAAAAATCTTATTAAGGGCTACAAAGGGACTGCAATGGAAGAAAGGGAATGAATGAGTGGAAAAGGGTAAATTTTGCCACACAAAGAGGCATAAAAACTGAATAGCAGAGGAAAAGAAGGGAGGGAGATGGGAATCATATGAGCTTTTCCCCCATTGGTTCTGGTGCAAGGAGGGAATAACAACCTGTTAAGCATAGGACTCTATGGAGAAGAAGAGCAAAAAGTATCATTTCAGAGGGAAAGGGGGGGGGGGAGGGGGCTTAGCTAGATGGATGTGCCTGGGGGCGGTTAGTAGGGAGGGAAGAAGGGGAAAAGGGAGGTAAAGGGAGGGGGGCTGATAAGGTAATACTGAGGGAGGCGGTGGTCAAAAGGAAAACTATTAAGGAGGGGAAGGGAGAAGGGAGGAAAACTATGAACATTAACAGGGAAGGGAATAGGATGGAGGGAAAGAAACAGATAACAATCATAACTGTAAATGTGAATGCAAAAGACTCTCCCATAAAACGGAGATGGATAGCAGAATGGATTAGAAATCATAATCCTACAATATGCTGTTTACAAGAAACACATCTGAAACAGAGGGATACACACAGGGTAAAGGTAAAAGGCTGGAGTAAAATATATCATGCCTCAGCTAAAGTAAAAAAAAAAGCAGGGGTAGCAATCCTTATCTCAGATAAAGCAAAAGCAAAGAAGAGAAAGAACTAGAAAGAACTAAATTTATATCCAGGTGGAAGCAAAATACCTGATCTTTTTCGTTCTCTTGTTTGATTTTATGTCCTCTTAACCATTTTTCATTCCAGCTGGTATAATCCATCCTTATAACCTGACCATTGTATAATGTGAAAGTATTTACAGATCCTATACTTGATTATAAGACGCCATGGGGGGAAGGGGAAGGAGGGGGACAAAATGTGAAATTCAAGGAACTGTGGGATTGAATCCTGTAAACTAAAAGGAAACAAACAAATGAATAAATTAAAAATTGAATTTAAAAAAAAAAGAAATGAGGAGTAGACAGTCTTCATATTTACCTGGAGAGGCTTATACAAGCTGATGCTGAGTGAGAAGAGTAGAACCAGGAGAAATTTGTACACAATTACAGACACAACGTATGTGTGATGACCAACTCTGATAGACTGGACTCTTCTCAGCAATGCAGTGATATAAGTCAATCCCAAAAGACTCATGATGGAGAGAAATATGTGCATCCAGAGAAAGAACTAGAAAGAACTGAGTTTATATCCAGGTGGAAGCAAAATACCTGATCTTTTTCCTTCTGTTGTTTGGTTTTATGTCTTCTTTACCATTTTTCATTCCATCTGATACAATCTGTCTTTATAACCTGACTAATGTATAACGTGAAAGTATTTACAGATCCTATACTTGACTATATGCCGCTATGGGGGAGAGGGGAAGAAGGGGGACAAAATGTGAAACTCAAGGAATTGTGGAATTGAATTCTGTAAACTAAAAGAAAACAAATTAATTAAAAAATAAAAAAAATAAAGAGATAAATTTACCCTTAAATATTACTTTGCCTGCATCCTATGAATTTTGGTGTATTGTCTCATTGTACAATCCTCAAATTTCAGTGTGTACTGAATTTGAGATAAAGACGTAGTTGCAGTACAAGACAAGTACTTAGCACTATGCCTGGCACAAAGTAGGTGCTTAATGGATGTTTTTTAAATTTGATTTGACAGGATTTGTTGGTTTGAACAAAGAGTAGAAAATATAATCTCTTAAGGATTATAACTATGTTGGAAGAACAACTATAAATATTCAGATTATATATTCTTAATAACTATAATTAAAGGGATCAGGCTGTCTATTTACCAGTTGGCCAGCAGAATAAAGTTCTAATTTCCTTTAAACTGAACCATTTTGATCTCGGAGAGCTTGGTTATTCTTCAGAAACTTCTAGCTACCATTCAGGTTAAGAAACTGGAGACTAGAGTATGTTTGAACAGTAGATTTTATTTCTATCCACTTCTTTGCTTTTTGCATACCGATTCAAGACAATGTATTTGGTATACTGTTATGTATTTGGTATAGTGGTATAACATCCAGAATACTTCTTGTTACCATATTGTTTTGCTATACTTGTTGTATCGAAGAAAAAAATATAGAAATCCAAATCTTGGACCAACTAGAATAATACATCTTGATGCTAATTAGCAGGCATAAAATTAATCCTAGAATTAATAAAAATGTATAATACTTCAAATAATTGCGTTGCAAGACAGAAGCGGGAATCATAGAGACTTATTAACAACTTTTCTGTTTCTCTAGACATATTCAGAAATAAATATTTCTATGGTCTAAAAAATATTTCCAGACTTGTGTCCTTAGGTAGGTTATCTTTCTCAAAAATTTTCAAGGATTTTTTCCATGAATCTCAAGTTAATAGATTAAGAGTAGAATCTAAAATTATAATAAAGAGTACCTCATAATATCTCCCCCTCCTCGATCACTGCCATGTCATAGAGGAGAAGATTGTGTAACTAAATGAAACTATGAGCTATGCTATGCAGGGTTACCCAAGACAAGTCATAGTAGAGGGTTCTGACAAAAGATAATGACTGAAGAAGAAAGCAGCAAACCACTTCAGTTTCTTTGTCGAGAAAATCCCATGGACAAGCATTAAAAAAATAAAAGATATGACACTGGAACATGAGCGCCTCAGGGTGGAAGGTGTCCAACATACTATTGGGGAAGGATGGAGGACAATTACAAGTAGCTCCAGAACTAATGAAGAATATGAGCCAAAATCAAAAGGAAGCTCAGTTACTGATGTATCTGGTAAGGAAAGGAAAGTCCCATATTGGAGGTGGGGAACCTGCAACCTCCAGGCCACATGTGGCCTTCTAGGTGCTTGGGTGTGGCCTTTGACTGAGTCTGAGCTTTACAGAACAAACCCTTTTATCAAAAGGGTTTGTTCTGTGAAGTTTGGATATAATCAAAGTGCCACACTTGAAGACCTAGAGGGCCACATGTGGCCTCGAGGCCAAAGGTCCTCCACCCCTGTCCTGTGCCATAAAGATGAATATTGCATTATTAATCAAGGCAAGCTAGATGTGGTCAAATAGGAGATAGAAAGATTAAATGTTGACATCTTAAGTGTCAGTGAACTTAAATGGATGGGAATGAATTAATTTAATTCAGGTGATCACTACATATACTACTGTGGGCAAGAATCCCTTGGAAAAAATGGTGTGGCCCTCATAAGGCAGTGAAAGGGTGTGAAATACAGTACCAGGGTATAATCTCAGAAATATCTGAATGATATCTGTTTGAATCCAAGACAAGCCATTCAGCATCAAAGTAATACAAGTCTCTGCTCCAATCACTGATGCCAAAAAGACCAAATTTGATCACTTCTATGAAGACCTATAGTATCTTCTAGAAACAAGATTTTAAAAAATCACATTAGTCACATTAGAAGGCAAAAGGAAATCAAAATATACTTGGCACAATAGGCAAGTTTGGCCTTGAAGTACAAGATGAAGAAAGGCAGAGACTAATAGAGATTTGTCAAGATAATTTGCTAGTCATAGAAAACATTTTTTTCAACAACCCGAAAGGCAACACTACACATGGATATCATCAGATAGTCAATATTGAAATTAGATTGATTATATACTTTGTAGTCAAAGGTGGAAAAGTTCTACTCAGTGAGTTAAACAAGACCTGGAGTTGGCTATAGCTCAGATCATGAGCTTCTTATTGCAAAATTCAGATTTAAATAGAGGAAAGTAGGGAAAACCATAAGACCATAGGTATGACCTAAACAACAACCCTTATGAATATAAAGTAGAAGTGATAAATAAATTTAAGGAATTAAATCTGGTAGAGTGCCTAAAGAATTATGGACAGAGATTTGCAGCATTGTAAAGGAGGCAGATACAAAAAACCATTCCAGTAGTAATGTATGGCTGAAAGTTGGACTGTAAGGCTGAGCACCACAGAATCAACACTTTCAAATTGTAGTCCTGGAGAAGACTTTGAGAGTCTCTTGGACAGAAAGGTGATCAAATTAATCAATACTTAAAATAAATTAATTAATTCAGACTATTCACTGGAAGGTCAAATACTAAAGCTGAAGCTTAAATATTTTGGCCACATACTGAGAAGGCAGAACTTTTTGGAAAAGATCTTAATGTTGGAAAAGATTGAAGGTAAAAGGAAATCTGGGATGGCAGAGGATGAGGTGAATAGATATTATCATGGAAACAATGAACATGAACTTGGATAGATTTTGGGAGATAGTGGAGGATAGAAGGGACTGGTGTGCTATATAGTCCATGGGGTCACTAATAGTTGGACATGACTGAACAACTGAACAATAACATCCTTATAATCCATGCCTTTCCCATCCCCTTTGGGCTTTGATCCATCATTCTCCATTAAGGAAAAATTTTTGAGATATTGGGAAGAAATTCTTGCAATCTGCAAAGGGAAAGATCAAGGAAGTAACTCAGTAGTGACTATTGCTATGGAATGTTAATAGCATATTGTGACAATTTCCTTGTTCCAGATTCTTAATAATCTTACCTCAAATTGTCTTCAGGTATAGAATTTCCAAGAGCATGCAGAGGGATTGTTTGGACATTGCTCTCTCTAGAGTAGAAATATTCGGATATAGAATGTTAAATAAAATTATTTCTAGAAGACTTGTGCTTTAAAACAGAGCACAGTATTAATTTTTTTTCTTTAACTCTTGTTTTTTGCCGTGAAGCTCTAGGTCTAGGTCTAGCATTTTTTAAAGACAAAACCTGTGAGATTTTTAGCGTAACCCCATCAGAGAAAAAGTGTTTTACTTTTTATTACAGTGATCACTTACATTTTATGGATCTCCTTTGGAATATATATCAGAGTGCATGAACCAAAGTAGCTCAGGATGAGAGAGCATGGTGATCTGCACCATTGTAGGGAGCACCTACACAGATGAAATCACAGATCCATTGAAGTTGAAAAGTAATGGTCTATATAATTAAGTAGCACATTTCAAGTCTACACTGTGAGCAGTTTAATAATATAATGCCATTTTTTATTTTAGTCTAGATCTATAACCATCTATAACCAGTATAAAAACTCCTGTTGTTGATACAGATAAAGATAAGCAACTTTTTAGTTCAATGACTTATTATCACAGAGAAAGTATTTGTCAAGAGCAGGATTTGAACCCATTTCTTCCTTTCTCCAAGGTTCTAAATACTCCATCCACAACTTCACACTGCCAAATTACAGACTAATTAAAAATTTTACATACCAACAGTTCAATAGTCATTTTTCTTTTACCTTTTCCATAGGTATAATCATGGTGGAATTTAGACCAGCTAGAATGATTCTAAGTATGCTTAACTCTTTCATCTAATAGGAAGATTAAAATTTCCAACTTTTTGGAGAAATATATTTTGTCTTAATGCCCAGCAATATTATTTTCCCCTTCCAGAGCTGGTATTTTCTCAGATAGTGTGACCCTGAAAGTCTTTCTGCTTCAGGCTGCTCTTTTCTATAGTAGCAGAAAAAGTGTTCACCTTGTTGGAAGGATCTGTAGTCCTGTCAATAGCACCTTGTGTTCCTGAATGTGTTTAATCTGTTGATAAAACTGAACAAATTCCATTTGTTTTGTTATATTTGGAATGGAGTAGTCAACATTTCACATATCTAAATTGTATTGAAACCCTGAAAGATTTACAGGCATCTCAGAATGACTGCTTTTCTTTCTTTACTTTTTAGATTTTTTCTCTTTGTCTCTCTTACCCCATTCTTTTTCCTTCCTTCCTTCCTTCCTTCCTTCCTTCCTTCCTTCCTTCCTTC
>NW_027187378.1:21665368-21683885 GCF_028583685.1 Petaurus breviceps papuanus | reverse complement strand
TTCCTTCCTTCCTTCCTTCCTTCCTTCCTTCCTTCCTTCCTTCCTTCCTTCCTTCCTTCCTTCCTTCCTTCCTTCCTTCCTTCCTCCCTTCCTTCCTTCTTTTCTTCCTTCCTTTCTTCCTTTCCCCCCCTTTATTCTTTCTTTCCTTTCTTTCTTTCTAAATCTCTCTAACACTTCATTTATTTTCCAAAAATCAACACTTTATATTTCTTGGTCTCACATGTGTCCACTTGGTGTCACTCTTTCCATTCTGGTATCATTTTTGTTTCTGTAGTAAAGTGAATTGTAACAGAGATAGGCAATAATTGCTTTTCAGTTTCCCTAATTCATTTGTTCCGCAGAATCACAGAATGTCAGAATTGGAATTTACCTCAGAGGCAATCCAATATAATTCATGAATCTCCTCTAAATATTCCAAACAAGTAGTCATTCTGTCTTTGCTTGAAGACTGCCAATAAAAACTGGGCCTCCAGAGGCAGCCTATTCCTGCTTTGCGTTTCTCTAATTGTTGTAAAATTTTCTTTGTTAAACCTAAATTTCTCTTTTTTTCAATTTAAACCAATTGTTCTTAGTTCTGTCCTCTGAAGACTAGAAGAACAAATCTAATCCTTCTTCTATAGTATTGTCCTGCTAATCCTTGAAAATAGCTATCATGTGATCCCTACATTGATGGAGTCTAACCAACTCCAACTAATTTTCATATTGTATGGGCTCAAGGTCCTTTACCATATTTGTTGCCCTCCAGTGGACACAGAGCTAGAACTAGCATAGGGACAACATCCCTAGTCAGTCTGATAGCCCTGGGCTGCCATCTCCCACAGACACACTCTTTGGTTGTCAAACCCTGACTTCTCACTGGAGCTGGTCAGACTGGGTTACACCCTCTCTCCAGGCAAACCATCTGGCCTGAGGTACCCAAACCATGCAGGAGCCTTCCCTCTCTACCTCCTGCCCCCATTAATGTGGGAGCAGCTTGGGTGAACAATTCTGAAATTCTGTAATATCTGTCGTCATCATCATCATCATCTTCTCCTCTGTCTCCTCCTCTCCTCCTCCTCTTGTATATATTTCTATATGGTATGGAGACAGGGCATAAAATTCATCACTTTGGTTGGGATAGGGTAATTTCATTGATTTACTCAACCAATACTCACCCTTAGATTTTTGTCTCCAGCATTAGCACAGTGGCTAGTACATAAAAACTGCTTTAAAAATGTTTGTTGATCAGTTGGCCAGATTTTTTGCTAAATGTCTCAGTTTATGTTAAGATTTTTAAAAATTTCTCATCCCTCTCTTTCCCCCTGCAACTTATTTCACACTTTCCAGGTATACATTAGCATTTTTAAAAGCTACTTATGAAATCTAGAATAAAAACTAAAGGGAATGAGGAGGAAGGAATTTTTCCATAGGATATATATGAAAAGGAAAGAGAGACAGAACAGTCAGTCAAAGAGATGTTGAAAGGCTAGACCTTGAGAGTAATATAGACAGGAATCTATACATTCCTATGTAGGTTTTAGAATATAAATCTCCGGAGTATAGGAACCATTTCTTATTTCAAACTAACTTTAGCATGACCCTTAACTTTATGACTATAATGATGCAGATATTATTTGATGATTTTGACTGTCTCTGAGATGCCAGAGTACAGTATTTTTTCTTTATGTGACCTTTAAACTATGTTGTTTACTTCAGAAGACACTTTCCATTGGAATGCTTGAACTTTAGCAGGCTACTAAATGTAGGTTTTCTATTAATCCCTAAAAAGATTCTTTCTGACAACCAGGCCTAGCACATTTTAGCCAGGAATTTTACAGCCTTGCCAAAATATAAGATCTCAAATATTTCACAGTAAATCTGTTGTGTTTGAAAAAATAGGTCACCTACCAAAGTCCAGCATGAAGGGCTCAGGGAGGCTAGCAAATAGCTTTATCATTTGCTCTGTACTTGACTAGTAGGATGTGTTGGCTATCTTTTTTTTCAGAGTTATGGCTTGATCTAGAGCCAGATGACTTGATTTATATCTGCCCTTGTAGGTGAATAAGTAAAACCTTAAATAAAAAATTTGTGCCCCAGAAAAGTGGTGCTAAGAGGATAATGACCAAAAAATCTTCTCAGTCTACCTTTAAATTGGTTTAGGTCTTTTGGTGATCCTAGATAATAAAAATTTGCATTATATTAATTTTGCTTCTGGTATTGTAACTATGACAAGGGTTAGAAAGTCTAAAAATAGAATGAGCTGGGTCAGGAGGTAATAAATTCCTTGTTACTTGAAGATATTCAAGCAGAAGCTGATATAATTCAAGTAAACAAACAACAAAATAAACAGGTCATTGGACTAGGAGGTAGGGATAGAAAGATGGAAAAGAAACAGTATCTACTGTCTAGGAGGAATGATGGGGAAGTAAACTCTAAATTTTAGAATTTAGTAAAATTCTAAAAATTTTAGAAATATTTAAAAAGGCATTTTAAAATTATCCCAGTTTGAAGCATTGAGACTCATCTGAAAGAGAAACTGATCAGTCTTTCTTTCACTATCAATTTCTAAACAAAGTCCTTTCCCCCTCACTCAGATCATTTACAGGAAGGACTCCTCCCCTGATATAATTAGGGTCATGACCTGACAAGGATATGAACCAGAGCCCCTTGATTGAATCACCTTAAGGTAGTAGAGTAATGATCTATGTACAAGCCCTGAAAGGAATAGGATATTGATCAAAATGAGATCCCTCAGTCACTTCTCATCTATCACCTTTGACCAGCTAGGAGTTAGAGTCTTGAGGGGAATGGTCAAGAGGGATTGAGTGGGTTTAGGAGGATAATTCTCTTAAATGAAGCAGAATGTTGATTCTAAACTGTGGGACTACTTTGAGATTTTCATTGCTCAAGATCCCTATAAATGTTATTTCAAAATGTCTTATGCTAGAGATATGTCTGAAGGCACGAGGGGACTATTTCAGTTTGAACAGTTCTCTCTCTGAACTTGAATTTAGAAAAATTATAAACTAGTCAAAATTGTTTCTGCAAGACTTAAACCTATAACACAGGGTATAGTATTAATATGTTTTCTTTAATACTCCTAAACAGAGGAAGATACATATTCTGGGAGGGTGAAATAAGGAAGGAGAACAATTCAGCATCAGAGATCATTTGTGCGAAGGCACAAAAGTAGGAGATAATAATGCTGAGTTTTGAAAACAACTTTTAGTCCATTTTGGAAGGAGCATAGAGAATATAAAGAAGATTGACAAAATGTGACTGGAAAGTTCATCACATTAAAAGTATGAAGAACCTTAAAAACAAGGAAGAGGAGTTTATATATTTCGTCCTAGAGCCTAGCACTGAAGTTTTGATTTGTTTGGTGTTTTTTGTTTGTTTTTTTAATGGGGGGAGTGATGTGGTCAAAGCTATGACATAAAAAAGATTACTTCTGCAGATTTGTGGATGTGGGAGAAACTGGAAAAAGGGAGTCAATTTGAGAGGTTATTACAGTGTTCAGGGGAGAGGTAATGAAAGCTTAAACTCCAAGGGCTATCTAGGTGAGTAGGCATAAGGACACGGAAAAGAGAAATGCTAAGGAGATACAATTGACAAGGGTAGGTAACTGATTGTATGTGTGGGTAGAGATGAAAAAGAAGAAAGAGTCAATGATGGCTTTGAGGCTAGAAACCTGAGTGATTTGTGAGGATGGCATTATTTTCAACATAAATAAGAAAGTTTAGAGGAAGTGTGGGTTCAAGGGAAAGACAATAAGTCCTATTTCAGCTTTGTTTTATTTGAGACACCAATGAAATATATTGGTGAAAATATCTAGCAGGTGGCTAGAAATATGAAACCAGAATTCAGGTGAAAGATTAAGGATGAATTTTGGATTCATCTGCATAGAAAAGATTACTAAACCTTTTGCATCTAATTAGATCACTGAGAGAAAATGCAAAGAAAGGAGGCTCAGAACAGAGTGTTGGGGAACAACCACAATTTAATAAAAGGGAGATGGATCATGACAGGCATGTAATACAGAATCAGTCAGGGAAGAATAATGAATTGCCATGTAGCAATTAAAACCCCATTAAGACTGGATAGCATGGGTTCATAGTGTAGTCAGTTATCGCATGTATGATAACCATTGTGTTTACTGATATGAGTAGGAGCAAGTGGTGTAGATGACCCAGGCTTGAATGGTAACAAACCAACCAAAGGGTCAAGAACATTCCAGACTTAAGGAGAAATATATAAACAAGTGATTTATAGAGTCAAGACCACTTGTAATACATATTAAAAAGGAGACTTGTACTTTACATAGAAGTTAAATTAGATAGCCTCTAAGGCAGGAGTATAAAGGTAAATATTTAATATTATTATTATTTAATATTTATTGGGGGAGGGGGAGAGAATTGGGCATGACACTTTAAAGCTTAATCTGCATTAGTAACATTTCTCTATCACTTTCATCTGTTTTAGCAATTAACAAAACAATAAATCAAGTCCCTATTTGTAGTGCTTGCCTATTTCTGAGGTATAAATGCTCACACTGAAAATTTAACAACTGGCATTGTTAGGAGCTGATTCCAGCACAGCCCTGCTCTAAGAATCCTTTCCATTTCTAAATCCTTTGATCCTAAGATGCTAAGTGTAGCCTTCCTCAGAGTTGTATTTCTTTCTTCTTAGCTCAGAAATAAAGAAAGCTTTGTGGGACTGGAACTGGAGGGTAGTTCTATATAGGGAGTTTAAATCTCATGGAGAGAGGGAAAAATAGGCTAGATTATGAACTGTGCCACACAGATTTTTTTCCCTTAAAAAGAATAATGCTTTTTAGCACAAAGAAGTGGTTCCACCTACAAAAGTCTGTCCCTCAAAAGTGGAAGACAACCAACTTAGCCAAGATAAGTTAAAACTATTTTCCATTTGGTACGAAGGGGGTATGTCTACACCCTCCTTGAAAAGATGTAATCAGTTGAGTCAGTCAAGAAATTATCTTGATTAACTCTTTATATATCCATTTCTAAATTAACAGAAGGTCAATTAGGAGGGATCTTGATGGGTATCTCGTCCAGCTCACATCTTAGTAAAAATCCTCTTTACATTGGACTAGACAAATGACCATCTAGCCTTTGCTTAAAGATCATAGAAACCAACTATTTTCTGAATAAACTTCTTTCCTGTTTAGTGATTTCTAATTGTTGGAAAGTTTTTCCTTTTGTAAAGCTCAAGTTTGTCCTTTTTTTGCAACTTCCAACCACTAATCCTAGCTAGGTCTGTTATCCTGGCCAAGCAGAACAAGTCTAATCTCTTTTCGAGGTGATAGGCCTTCAAACACTTGAAGGGAGCTACCATGACATCCTAAATCTTTTTTTTTCCCCTCCACATTAAACATCTTTAATTTCTTCAACTGACCTTCACATGTCAGACACATTTATTAAGTGCCTTCCATATGCCAAGAACTGTGCCAAGCCCTGTGGATACAAAGAAATGCGAAAGACAAACAATCCATGCTCTCAAGAAGTTTATAATCTAATAGAGGAATAAAAAACAAAAGGAAAATGAAAGGTTGGGGAGGGGAGGAAGGAGGTTACTCAGCAAGATGCACAATAGCAAAGTCCAGAAGAATGTAGCTGGTGAGAAATGAAGAGCTGGCTGGTTTGGGCACTCTCCTTAATTGGAGATTCTGGGGAACTCCCCACTCCCTACCTCAATTCAGAAGGGGCATCAGAACCAGAGGATTTTGATGAAGTATGAGTTGCAAACCTGAAGTGATCCTGCATTGTACTAGGTGATAAAGATACAAAGACAAAAATGAAACCGTTCCAACCCTCAAGAAACTTACATTCTCAGGGTGGCTAGCTGGTGCAGTGAATAGAGTACCAGCCCTGGAGTCAGGAGGACCTGAGTTCAAATCCAGCCTCAGACACTTAGCACTTATTAGCCGTGTGACCTTGGACAAGTCGCTTAACCCCAATTGCCCTGCCTTCCCCCTTCCCAAAAGCAAGAAAAGAAAAGGAAAGAAAAGAAAAGAAACTTAAATTCTAGCGTGTGGATACATCATGTACAAAAGCAAATAAATACACAAATATATGAAGCCCTACTTTGTGATACCAGAGAGCTCTCAGCTGGTCACACAGGTGCTCTTTAGCCCTTCCCTCGTGTTGTATCTTCTTACCTACTCCTACTTCCAAGGGAGAGGGTCACCTATCTGCACAGGAGGTGCTATCATCTGTGTGGCAAAAGGTTCACACTCTGTAATTTCATCAAGTGGAGTTTTTTGGATCAGAAATTCATATTAATCAGAGATTGTTCTGATTGATCCCCTATTATGTATGTTTTAGAAATATCCGCTGTGTGGGGGATGGATTGAAGAGGGAAGTGACTAGGGACAGTAAGACAAATGTAGTAGGTGAGAGGTGGAAAGGACTTGAACTAAAGGGAGAGGTTGGATCTTTTTGGATCATGAGTCCCATTCACTGAGTTAATAATCCTGTGTATTAAACTTTTTTATGTTTGTTTGAGTTTAAAACAGTACATACTAAGATCCCAGAAATGCCTCCTATATGTTGAAAGGAACCCAGAGATGAGAGAGAGAAAGAGAGAGAGAGAGAGAGAGAGAGAGAGAGAGAGAGAGAGAGAGAGAGAGAGAGAGAGAGAGAGAGAGAGAATACTTTTATACTTTTAATAAGTTCTGGAGATCTTTCTTTAGCCCTAGTATACACTCAGGTATATTATGAGGCTCAAATGTGATAATGGATGTCAAACATTTTTCAAACCTTAAATGTCAGTTATCATTGTCATTATCAGACTCCTGTCTGGTGATCATTTCTTTCCTTGAGCCATCTACTAGACTTCTGCTGAGCTAAAGCAATGTTTATTGAGCAATACAAAAGTGTGTTGGTAAATGTTTAACAACCAGGTTCAAGCAATGTTTATTGAGCAATCCAGAGGTATGCTGGTAACAACTAGGCTCAAACAATGTTTATAGAGTAATACAGAGGTATTCTGGTAAATATTTAATGCCCAGGCTCTCTGGAGGGGGAAAAATGTCTGCACATATATTTAAGCTTATTCTGCATTATTAACACTTTCTTAAGTCTAGAAATCAGTAAAACAATAAATTAAGCCCTAATTTTTAGCAGTTTCCAAGGTATAAATATTCACACTGAAAATTTATCAGTCCTCTCCAAAATTCTAGAGCTGACTCCAGGACCATCTATTTATCTTTGAAAGTGATTTTAAATTATCAAATTCCTCAGTTAAATCAGGAACAATATGTCACACCAGTTAGCACATGGTATAAATGTAGAGATATATTATTCCATTACTTCCTTCTTGCTCACAATTAACTAATATGTAGAAACCAGAGGGCAGACATGAAAGGATAAAGAAAGGAAATTTAAACCAAAATGTAGAGAAGGATATGGAACCCAAACCTAGATTTTCCTCATAGCCCCAAATTCACCCAAAAAGAGGAGAGGTCTAGGTATGCAAAATGTTGGACATGCCAATTTACTGTCCCTTTGGTGAGGAGATTTTTCAAAGGTTTTTGGGTGGAGAGTCGAACTAAAACCCATTGAACCACTTTTACTTAAGGGATCCTGGGCATCAAATTATCCTGAGATATACATATATGTCATATATGTATATTTTATATATATGTATATAATATGTGATTTATGATGATTATATACTAATGTTTAGTTAAATGTATAATGCATTTATATATTGAATTAAAATTAATAGTAACTAATAATTAAGTTAATATCAGATGGGGAATGAGAAGTATTATGGCTTGAATCCTTATCCTGGGGAAATCTCTTCACTTAGAAGAGGATTAGACAAGAGACTGTTATCAGGTCTCCATGTGGAAACAATAAATATCAGAAAGAATTTAAATTTACTACAAATTTATTTAGTAACGATGCTTTTTTGAGCTCTGAGCTAGATTCTATATGAGACACACAATATATGACCTCCTATAGCTTATAGTCAAATAAATAGATATGACAAATATAGAAATCATTATAATATAAAATGATACATGGTAAATATATCACGAAGAACAAATACATAAAAGTATAAACACATAGCAAACAAAAGTACAGTATCTAAAAGTTAACATTAACTTCAGAGTTTTAACTAGGAATCTGGGACCTTAGGGCAAGTACACTTGAAGGGAATGGGGGAAGGACAATCCCTAAGGGAGTTCAGTCTATGGCTCTATAGAGCTTAATGGGCAATTCAGGTAAGCACTGGGAAAGATAGTCAACGCTCCTGTGCCTGTTTGCTGACCAACAATTGTGTTCCCTAACACTTTCCACAGGGGCATGGGCAGAGGACAGATCATTCTCACTGTAGGGATTTGTAGGGTATTATTTATAAAATATTCATCGAGATTATTTATAAAATGAATCCAAGGCATGGAGTCACTAAGGACTGATGATTGTCAAGACCATTGACAAACCACCTGAGAATTGAGAGAGAATATTTATTGGAAGGGGCAGCAGACATTCTAGACACTCTTTATCACAGAACATGCTGTGATAAAGGGAGTCATTTACTGGTGGGAAAACAGGAATATAACAACAGCACAGTCACAGTTACATGATATTGGAGTTAAAATGAGAAACACAATTGGGGCAGAGGGATGGTAATCATATTCATGCCTTCTTTTGCAATTAAGATAAGAACCACAGTAGGGGTATTCATTGTCATCTCCTGTGCAACTTACTTGCAGTGTATCTTTTTAAACTAAGTGTCAATCTTGTCTCAAAAATTCTGACCTGCTTTATGTAGACATTACATCTCCTTTGGTTTGAAGCCCAACCCAAAAAATGTGAGAGAATCTCTGTACTGAGTAGCCCAATAAGCTGTCATTTGAGCCCCTAATTTGCAAATATGTTGGCCACAATGTATCAGAGAGAAGTTTGACTACAAGAGAAGGAAAAAAACCACAGAAGTTACATAAGACAAATCACAGTAAACCTAAGTCCAACATCTCAAATGAGCTGAGGAAGACAGACAAGGGATGCTCAAGTCGAGAAAGAAGAGCTGTTTTTTTTTTTTAAGTTCTATCTAGTGAAGAAAGAGGATCAAAGAATGGATAGTATTCTTGCTTGGGGTGGATGAAAAGGTGTGATAACTGACAAGGAGAAGGCAAAGCTATTTGTTATCATTTTTGTTTTCTCTGCAAAGGAGAATGGCCTTTACCCTGGAAATGATAGAACAACATGATTAACAAGGAATTGACAATTGAGGTAAGTAAAGACACCCTTTAAATGCCCTTGAAGAATTCATCACCTGGCTCTGATGAACCTTGGTTCATCATTCCTTACTTCCTCAAATAACTGGCAGAGGTAATTGTTAAGTCACTGTCCTTGATATTTGAAAGATTGTGGAAAACAAAAAGGTACCATGAAATTGAAAGACAAATGTCCTAATTTTCAGAAAAGGTAAGAGAATGGAAGCTGCAAATTTGACTTTGGTCGGCAAGATTGACTTTGATTCCTGGGAAACTTCTCAGAAAGCTTTGTTGATAAAGATAGTTGGCAAATCTCTAGAAAGGGAAGTTGTGTGTAATGGCTTCATCGAGAACAACTCATGACAGACTAACCTCATTTCCTTTTTGTATAGGATAATTAGGCTAATAGATTAAGGGAAGGCAGCTTAACTAGATTTTAGCAAAATTTTTGATAAATTATCTTATGCTATTCTTGCAGAGAGGATGGAGAGATTTGGATTAGAATGAGATAATAAATCAATCAGATTGATTCATCCACAACTGGCTGGATGACTGGATTCAAAGAGTAGTTGTTAATGTTTCAATGTCAGTATGGATGGAAGACTCCTGTGGAGTGCCCAAGAGATCTGAGCTTGCTCCTGAGTGGTTTCAAATTCTTGTGAATGAAAAAAAAAAGTATTGTGAATGTATTAGATAAAGACTTTATCTAAGGTAAGATACAGACTTCATCTAGGTCAAGCCTAGAAAGGCATGTTGATCAAATTTACTAAGGCTGGGAAGGATAGATAGCATACTGGTTCACAGTCAATATCCTAGAGGATTAGAGTATTGCATTGAATCTAATAAGATTCAATAATTAATAGGCATCTATTTAAAGTCTAGCAAAGAGTCAACTAAATGGCACAGTTGATAAAGCTTTTGATCTAAAATTTGGAAGTCTTGAATTCAAATCTAACCTCAGATGCTTACTAGCTGTGTGACCCTAGGCAAGTCATTTAACACCTTTCCTCTATATAATAAGAATAATACTAGCAGCTACCTCCTAGGGTTGTGATGAGGATAAAATATAATATTTTAATGTAATCTTTGTAAACTATATTGCAAACCTCAGAGCTATATACAAATACTACCTATTATTAGGCACAAAAAAATCAATTTCACAAATATATGGAAGAGGCACGGTTAAAAGGCAATCCGAAAAAGATCTGGAGGTTTTAGTGGACTGCAAACTCAATCTGAATCAAAGTATGATGTGGTTGAAGAAAAAAAATTCTAGTGTGATCTTGGTGGTTGCATGAAGGGGAAGGTAGCTTCTGGAAATAAATAGTTTCACTGTATTCTACCTTCATCAGATCTCATTTGGAGCGTTTTGCTCAGGTTTGGGTGCCACAGTTTCAGAATAACATTGATAAGCTGGAGAAGGGCCAGAAGACTGCAACCAAAATAGTGAGGGGCCCTGAGTTCATGACATATGAGCATTGGTTGAGGGAACTTTGCATGTGTAGTCTAGAGAAAAGAAGACTTAGTGGGACATGATGACTATATTCAAGTATTTGAAAAATTGTCATGTGAAAGAGATAGGGCAGCTAGGTAGTGCAGTGGATAGAGCACCAGGCTTGGAGTTAAAAAGACCTGAGTTCAAATCCAGCCTCAGACACTTACTAGCTGTGTGACCTTGGGCCAGCCACTTAATCCTGTTTGCCTCTATTTCCTCATCCAGAAAATGAACTAGAGAAGGAAATGGCAAGACGCCTCAGTATCTTTGCCAAGAAAAGCCCAAAAAGGATCACAAAGACTTGGACAGAACTGAAATGACTGAACAACAACAACAGCATGTGAAAGAGCGATGAGACTCATTCTCTTTGGCCTTACAGGGTAGAACCAGGTGCAACAGGTAGAAGGTGCAAAGATGCTCAATGTCAGGACAAGTTTCCTAACAGTTTGAACTATCCAAAAATGAGTGGGAGGCGGGGGGTGAGCTCCCTCTCCTTAGAGGTCTTCGAGAAGAGGTTAGATGAGTAGTCAGGTACTTATAATGAGTATTCCATCATTTATGAGTTGGAACTGATAGCTGATGAGTTCCCATCTAACTCATTTTGTGATACTTCCCAAAGTCATCTATAACCTTTCTATGATCAACCCGAGGAGATGTTCTTAAAACACTGGCTTTTGTGCTTTGTCTGCTGGTGAGAGGGCATTATATACAGATACACATTTATAAACATATAGATATACACACACATACCTATATGTATACACATAAGTGTGTATACACTTATGTGTACAAATCCATCCATATGTACATCTACACATTCTGAATTTTGGAAACACCAAAAAACACGAACACTTGCACATACAAAGAGCAGAAAAATAGGACTATATATGGAAATACATATGTCTTGTTTTATTCTTTATCGGGGGGTTGGTAATGCACTTCTATTGTTTTCTAGTCCCCAAACTTATTCTCATTAGTTGCTGAACTCTGATGAGTACTTGTCACTACAATCCCCATTCCAGAGGAGATGTATTCTAAATAATGTCTAAGATATGCATGTCCTAGTGACCTGACTACAATTGTCCTAAAAGATCTTGAGGGTGGGGAATAGAATGGAGGAGATTCTTAGCTCAGACTGCTTATACGTTAAAGAATTAAATATAAGTCTCCAGTCTTTTGCACATGTTTACAAGACTGGAAAATAAGCCCTCCCTGAAAGCATTTCTGGATTGTGTGTTGCTTAGTTTGCAAATAGAGCTTGTTCCTGGGAGATTTGTACAACGAGGGAGTCTAACCCACAATGGAACCAATGTTCCTGTCACTTCCGCCTCCCTCCAACAAAAACATCTGATCAGTGCTACAAGCAGGATTTTCATTTCAAATTATTTTTCAATAGACAAACATTTTTATGTTTACATAGGGATATTTCTACCCAAACCTCCTGTTACTATGACAGACCAGTGTAAAGGCATTTTTTTTTTTGGTGAAGATGGGGAGCATCTCTAAATAATACATGTGATAAAGACTTATAGAATATTTAGCTTAGAAAATGATGGGCCCATAGACTATTCTAGTTGGCAGATACCTACCATGACATCTAGACCAATTACTATCATTTTACAAGAAAAATGAAGTGTGTCCAAGGTCAAATTTTTTTGAGGGAGGGTCTAGACCAGTGATTTCTTTGCTGTAGGGAGTTCCCAGTGAGGAAACTTCCTCTACCAATGCAACAATTTTGCAATTTATAATCTTGACTATTGTGTAACATACAGACAGTCAGTAATAGGCAGAACCAAGACTAGAAGCCAAGTCTAATTCCTAGTCCTGTATTTTTTCTTTCCACTATAATACTCTGAATATTGTCCTATTCTGCAGTGGTAGTAGTCGTAGTAGTAGTTGTTTGGGTATTTTTTTTTTTTTGCTTTTTGGAGGGCAACTGGGATTAAGTGACTTGCCCAAAGTCACATGGCTAGTTTTTGTCTTAAGTGTCTGAGGTTGGATTTGAATATTAAAGAATTAAAGGACTAGAGTCGGATCCTCCTGACTCCAGGGCCAGTACTCTATTCACTGCATCACCTAACCGCCCCTAGTTGTTGTTTTTTAATCTCTGGGAAAGGAGAGTCTATACCATTCTGTTCTAACTGCTGTAATTTAAACTGTTTTTTAAAAATCTTTTGTTTGGCAACTTTCTCATTACAAGTGATGCCCTTCTTGTTAAATAATCGCATCTGAAATTTTTCATAAAGACAAAGATTGTAAAAAACATTTATCACTTTAAAAATTCACTTGTAATCTGTTTCTTTATTAACTTTGAAGTCCCCCTTTGACTTTCTTCAACTGAAGATTTTTTTCTGTTGACTTTGCATCTCTAAAAAGCTATATTTCATTTCCTGATCCAGTTCCTATGCAGGGACTCTAGAATTATTATTATTATTATTATTGCTTTTTTTGGAGGGGGGGAAGGTAGGACAATTGGGGTTAATACATCATGCATCAAAGTAAGTGTTAAACGTCTGAGGTCGGATTTGAACTCAGGTCCTCCTGACTCCAGGGCTAGTACTCTATTCACTGAGCCATCTAGCCACCCCTAGAACTATTCTTGATTCTATAGTATTGGTTTGTGCTACTGATTGATATGATCTGTCTTGAATTCCAAATTTTGAATTACTTCCTTTTATTTACTTATTAGCTTTCTGTGATTTTAGGCCAAGTCAACTTGGCATCTAAATATTCCTTTACTTTTCTATCAATAAATTAAAAAGCATTAAGTATTTAGTATGTGTCCAGTACTATTGTTGTTGTTTGTCCTTCATTCTCAAAGATCAATGACATCAGAGAGGTGATGTTATGATTTGCATGTGAATTGGATTTAAGTAAGGCAGGGTTATATAAAATCTCCTGGTAAGATATAGCCTAGGATGACTAGAGATAACTCCAGATGCAGTGGGAGATCTTTGACCTTTTTTTTTCACACAGTACTATAGATACAGAACCAAAAGTGAAACAATCCCTGCCCTCAAGAAGCTTTAATGCATTTTTAAGCAAAAGCTTACTGTTTCTGTCTTACTGTAATGTACTGAAATTCCTTTTCTTGGAAATGTGAGAGTTTTAAAGAATTGAATTCATTCTTCAAAAGGAATGAATGCTAAATTAGAAAATATTCTATATAATATGGAAGGTTTAAATAATACTTAGGATCATAGAAAGTTGCAGGGGAAGGGATCTTTCAGATGATCTAGTTCACATTACTTTTGATTATTTTACAGATAAAGATCCTGAGGCACAGAGAGGTAAAGTACCTCACCCAAGGTCATCTCATAGCTAGTAAGTGGTACAGCTTGAATCTGATGGTAGGTCTCTAGTAAAGTGATTTTTTATTTTATAGTATGCCATCTCCCAATTTTGTAGTGTTTGAGTATCACAAAATTTTTAAAATAATAGTTTTGAAACTAAAACATGGTAGACAGGAAAGCAGAGTAGTATAGTGGAGTAGAGCTTTGGACCTGGTGCTGGATTTAGAGTATGAGGATCTGAACAAGTTGCTTAAGCTTTCTGGGCCTTGGTTTCCTTCCATGGCCCATCACTTGGCAAGTATTTGTTAAATATTTATTATGTATTGGTACTGTGCTTGCGCTGGGGATACAAAGGAAGGAGGGAAAAATCAGTTTTTTCCCTTGAAAAGGGCCCATTCTAATGGGGCAGACCACACATAAATAATTAGATATATACAAGATATATGCAGAATAAATGGAAGGGAATCTTAGAGGGAAAGGCACTAGTAGCTGGAGAGATTGTCAAAAACTGCCTGCTGGAGGAAGCATAGGATCTGAATCTTAAAGGATTCCAGGGGGAACTAAAGTGTGGTGTGAGAGGGAGAACATTTTAGGCTTATGGGGTAGCCAGTGCAAAGATGAAAAGATGGGGGAATGTTGTGTTGAAGCAACAGTAAGTAGGACAGTGTAGATCAATTACAGAGTGGAGAGGAATAAAGCATAAGAAGATGTGAAAGGTAGGAAGGTTCTGTGTTCCTAAGCCTTTGCCAAACTCTATGAGCTTAGGAATTACCCAACCTTCCTGAGATTCAAT
Source organism: Petaurus breviceps papuanus (assembly GCF_028583685.1). Taxonomy (NCBI): domain Eukaryota; kingdom Metazoa; phylum Chordata; class Mammalia; order Diprotodontia; family Petauridae; genus Petaurus; species Petaurus breviceps. The sequence continues at coordinate 21,669,078 of NW_027187378.1, read as the reverse complement.
ATCATTATGTATTATTAAAGACTCTTACTCTATGTACTTCACAGAACCATTATGAGAATAAAATTAGATCATATAAAACATTTTGTAAAACTAAATTCCTATGTAAGTATGGGCTAGAATTATGTGGTTAAATGTCATGTCTTCCCAATTGATAAATAGTCAAAGGATATGAACAGGCAGGTTTTTTTGTTTGTTTGTTTTTGCCTTTTGGAGGGCAACTGGGGTTAAGTAACTTGCCCAAGGTTACACGGCTAGTTCTTTTGTGTGGGTGTTGTGTCTGAGGACAGAACCGAACTCGGGTCCTCCTGAGTCCAGCCGCTGCTTTACTCACTGCTGCCACCTAGCCACCCCAAACAGGAAGTTTTAAGAAAAAGAAATTAAAGCTATCAACAGGCATATGAAAGAATGCTCCAAATAACTAGTAATTAGAAGAATGAAAATTAAAGCAACTCAGAGGTTTCATCTCATACACATCAGAGTGGCAAAGATAATATGAAGAAAACTAGAAATATTGGAAGGGATGTAGGTCACACTAGCGCACTGTTGGTGGAGTTATGAATTGTTCCAACCATTCTAGAAAGCAATTGGAAACTATAGCCAAAGGTTATTAAACTTCTCTTATCCATTGATCCAGCAATGCCACTACTAGGTCTATGCCCTCAAAGAAATCAGAGAAAGAAGGAAAAGATTCATGTGTTCAAAAATGTTTACTGTAGTTCTTTTGTGTTAGAAAATAACTGGAAACTAAAGGGCTTCCAATAAACTGGGGAGTGGCTGAACAAATTACTATATGTGAATGTGGTGGAATAGTATTATGCTGCAAATAATAATGAAGGGGATGGTTTCAGAGAAACCCAGGAAAACTTGGTTGAATTGGTACAGAAAGAGAACAGAACCAGGAGAGTAATTTATACAATGATAATATTGTAGGCAACCAACTTTAAAAGACTTGGGAACTCTGATCATTACAATTAGCAACCATCATTCCATAGGACTCAGGATATAACATGCTACCCATCTCCTGATAGAGAGATAATAGATTCTGTACAGATTGAGACATTTTTCCTACATGGCCAATGTGAGGATTTCTTTCTCTGTGCCTTGTCTTGTGACTTTCTCTCTTTTTTTACATGAGCTTTGCTTTTTTCTTTTTTTAAAGGAGGGAAAGGTAGGAAGGAGAGGTAAATATCTGTCCATTTAAAAATATTTGATTTAATTTTAAAATATATCGTATGATTTGTCCTTACCCACAACCCCATGACATAGGTTTTATTATTATCCCCACTTTCCTGAGAAGGAAACTGAAGTAGACAGAGGTGAAGTGACTTGCTGAGAGTCACACAGCAAGTTTTGGAGGGAGAATTTGAACTCAGGTCTTCCTGGCTCCAGATCTAGCACTTTATCCATCACACAATTTAGCTTCCTATATTTAATTTCTATATACTCGAGTACTGTTTGTACAACTCTTTTTATATTGATTATTCATTATCTTTTTATGTCTTATCTCCCCAACTAGGATGTTTGCAGTGGGAAGGAATCACCTAATCCAAACCCCTCATTTTATAGACTAGGAAACTGAGGTGCAGAGGATAAGGGACTTGGCTTTAGATGGGAAGGAGCAAGTATCAAAGACAGAATCCCCAAATCAAGGCATGCTCTTCCCGTTACATGCAACGCCCTGATCTTGGGTCTTTGTATTCTCCTTGCCCCTGTATCCATCCGAGTATACTCTGTCAAATTAACAAGCATGTATTAATCTCTTACTTTGTGCCAGGCAGTATATCGAGCACGGAGTATACAGAAAAAGGCAACAGATTATCCTTACTCTCAGGGAATTCGCAGCCTATAATAAGTGAGTAAGTATTTGTCGACTGATTTTTTTTTTAATATATTCTTTTTGAAGGTAAAAAACTCCTTTCCTTTTTCGTCACTTAAAATAGATATGGACATGGTGTCCTGACTGACAGGTTTAACTGAGGTCAGAGTCGCCTACAGTTTTTTTTCCTCGGGCAAAAAAAACGCGATGGGGCTGAACCAGATTTCCCAGGGTAAAATCTGTCTGGCCCTCTACTTGCTCTGCTCCCACCCAGCTGAAGCTGAGTGCCAACCCCGGAGTTGATGCCAGCCCCCCTTCCCCCCCCCTTTCCCCCGTTCCCCCCCCCCCCCCCCCCCCCCCCCTTTCAAATTCTTAGGTGGCTGCAGAGTGGGAGTTACAACCTCAGAACTGAGCATGCTCAGTGATAGCCTGGGCAGGTTTCGCATGCCAGCCGCAAACTTTGGTGCCTAAACCTGTGGCTCCAGTCTGGCTGCTTGCCGCAGGCGCTCAGTGTTCCCTACCACCAGTGGAGTAGACCCGGAGTGGGTGGCTTAAGGTGGGAGTGAATTTAGGGGGCTTAATAGTTACTGGAGATGACTGGCCGCGAGCTTCTCTGATACCCCAGCTCTTTCGTTCAGTGCTCGGCTGAGTGGCCGGTCCAGTTGTGAGACCCCCTGATCGGTCCCTGCAGTCCTTCTTGGCTGGCGGATCTCACTTTTTGGTTGGCCTGGAGCAAAGCTGCACAGCTATGGAGCTGAGCTGGAGGCACCGGGGACTGCTTGTTCTGGTCCAACTGGTCCTCACGCCAGTCTTCGGAGGAGGTGAGTGCAGGGAGCTCGGAGTGGCGGTCAAGCTTCGGCCCCAGGTCCAGGTGTGGGGGCTGGGAAGAAGCTTGCTTTGCCGTGTGTGTGTGTGTGTGTGTGTGTGTGTGTGTGTGTGTGTGTGTGTGTGTGTGTGTGTGTGTGTGTGTGTGTGTGTGTGTGTGTGTGTACACGAACACAGGCGTGCTTTTGTTTTGTTTTCAAAAGACTCCTGGCTCCTCCAGTAGTTTTGCTTCCTTCTTTCCTTTCCTTTTACTTTGGTATTTGTGATTCAAATAGGTGCCTGAACACAGTAGGCGCTTCACAAAATGCTTATTGGTTGATTGACTGCTCCCCCATGCACAGGCACATCTCCGTATCTCGTCCCCCCACCTCCTCTCCCGCCCCTACTTCCACTCCCCTGGGAGCTTGGGGCTCCAGAGGAGCGCTTACTGTTCTGTTGCTTCTTTACTTTGAAAATTGTCTCACCTGATGGCATCTTCTCAGGAGCGCCCGGAATTTCCCACGGATGATATTTGTCCGTATCATCATCATATATAATGTAAGGAATCATCAGATATAATGTAAGGGATCTTCAAAGTTGTGGTCTAACCCTCTCATTTTACAGATAAGTAAATTGAAGTTCAGAATAGTTAAGCCGTTTGCTCAAGGTCACACTAGTAAGCAGAGAGCAAGCTGTATTATTTATTAGCCTCTTTCTTATGAGGTAAGGAAGGGGTGAGAAATATTCCTCTTCTTTCCCTCTATCAATCTTCGTCCCATCCCTTTTATTACTGAGGGTGAATAACTCCTAAAGAAATCTGCAGAATCCACCTTAAAAGTCAGAGTCTTTGCAGTGGCCACTGGACTGTACAGGCAGACACAAAAACTCCCTAACGTTTTTTTCTCTCTTTAAGCCCAAGGCTGTCCCGGGAGAATTTGGAGACCAGTAACAACTTATTTCAGGTTGAGTAATGCTTCAATTAGGAATAATAGAATAGAGTTAACTGATAGGTTAACTGTTATAGTTATAACTGCATAGGATGGTGTGTGTGTGTGTGTGTGTGTGTGTGTGTGTGTGTGTGTGTGTGTGT